>NW_026000108.1:49146372-49193285 GCF_001458135.2 Marmota marmota marmota | reverse complement strand
CCTTTTTTTTTTTTTTTTTTTTTTTTTTACAAATTACTTGACAGGTAGAATGAGAGGAGCAATACAATGGAATCAAATATCTTCAATGTTAAAGACACCACTTTAGCTGTCATGTTTTTACCACTGACCTTTGACTAGTACCTGAATATTTATTTAGTGACTGTAGGATGAAGCAACAAGGACCAGCAGGCATGACCTAACCGATAAAAAAGCAAAAACAAGATCTAAACCAAAGCCTTTTTTTCTAGAAGACACTATATTTGAGCTAGTTGATTTTCTATGAATACTAGAACACTTCGAGGGGAGGAAAGTAATAGCAATTCAACTCAAACTTTATGTGTGGAAAAGCAAAGTGCCAATTTTATGCATATATATTTTCTTCTAATAGTCCTCAGGATCCTAGGAATAGGAAGGATGTATATATAGACACAGCTTATAACATCCCTCACAATATTTTAAAATTTAATTGTAAAATTGAGTGCCCCAAATAATTAGGAAACAATACTGTGTTTCAAAATTCCTAGGAACATAGTCAAAAATTCTGTGACAACATTTAAAAATGTCAAATGACCTATCAATTGAATAACTTGCCTTGTATTTTATATTTTATTGTATGTTTACAATAAGCATATTATTTATATGTATATTTACATACATATGTATGTAAACACACATATGTTTATACAGGCATTTTAATTGTAGAGCATAACATTATAACACAGTTGATGGAAGGCTGATAATCTCTTGAAGAAAAAAAATCACCCATCTGATTCAAGTAAGAATAGTACTCAAGAATGTTTTAAAACAGACTTTGAGGATAAAATGTACAGATATTGAGTCCTAACAAGCAGAGGATATGGTGAAAATAGAGGGGAAGAAGAGGAAAAAGAGGGTGGCAAGCAAAAGACAAACTGAAACAGCTGCTTGAAACAGCTGGGACAGATGCTTTAAACAAAAGTGATTGAGATTGGCAGAATCGGGTAACAGCTTTTCAATGGAATTATGCAAAATGGGTAAATTGGACCAAAAGCTTTTATGTTGGCAAAAATAAATTCTTTCAATTACTTCTTGATCTAAAAGCCTAATATGCTCAAGATCTCAAAGCTACATAATGGATGAGTAACAAATAACAAAAAAAGAATATGGAAAAATTTCCCAAAACCTGATTACATGGAAGTAAAAAGCTATGAATTCATCAATCTTATCAATTATTGTTGATTCTAGGACAAGATTTATAAACTGCTCACTATATAATAAAATCATAAAGAGTCATGTGGGGAAATAAAAGAAACAATGATGAAAATCACTGAGCCTAATGTAAAAGAGTGTTTAAATGCATACTTAACGATCTTGACAACCAACAATCATGGAATCTTGACATCCATATTAAATAAGTTTATACATCCTAGGCTCCACCATTACATTCTAAAAATTTCTATGATTAGAAACAACTAATCTAAAAACTTGAATTATATCACAGCCAATAAATTTATAATAAATGAACAGTTAATAATGCCTTTTAGGACATTTGCTGCTTTTTACTCTAATTTTACTACAATTTTTTATCATAATTGTTTCATTTGAATTAAGAGTATTTAGAAAAAAATTATTGCTTTTAACTAAAAGAACCCACTAATCTTATTTTTAATTTTAATTAACAATTGCTTAGGGTCAATAAGAAATAGTGCTTTATATATTTTTCAGTTCTAATGTAGAACATTTCAGTTCTTATAAAGATCCTTATGAGTGTTTTGAATTCCCTCCCTTATTATAATTCTACAGTCTACAAATTTTAGACTACAAGTTCTTAAAATTTATTTGGTAATGTGGAGCCACTAAAAATATAACTTCTTTAACACACCTATTAATTCAATGAAAGTGAGGTCTGGCCCAAGAACCTGAAATTTTTAAGATGTCCTAGGACATTGTATACATGTTTTTCAGTGATTGTTGCTAAAACAAAGTCAGTCTCCCTCTGAAGGCTTAGTTTTCCTTAGTACTTTGGCCTTGAAAGAAACCACCATGATGACAAAATACTCCATTCCCTGCTCCCAGATCAAATTAATATTTCACTTTCTGGGTCTCCACTCATCTATTGGTTTCTTCTCTTAGAATCCTACTCCAGTTTTGTTTTATATCAGAGTTAACTAAGACAGTCTTCGTGTCTCCTCAAATTGACTAAACTTCAGATAAGTTTCTTACTGACTCTGGGCTTCTCACTTTCCTGTATTAGATCATTTATCTAAGAAAATCTGTAATTGTAAATCTTTTGTTTGCCCCTCTGCCAAAAAGCATCTGGCTAGTTTTATACCTCAAGTGTATCTTTTCTTAAGAATAAAATTTGGGGAGTAAATGTATTAAAAGGAAAAGGCAGACTTAAATGACAAAAGTTACGAATTCAACATGAACTAATTAAATTTTTTAAAAAGTATGCATTGGAGGGTTGGGATTGTAGCACAGTGGTAGAGTGCTTGCCTAGAAAGTGTGAAGCACTGGGCTCAATCCTCAGCAAAATCAATCAATCAATCAATCAATCAATCTCCATCAATGACTAAAAAAAAAAAAATAAATAAAAATATGCATTATAAAAGGGAACATATCCCCTAATTCTCTCTTCACAACAGAAAGAGGAGCACCCTGATTTCAATCTTCACTCTAATGATAGACATGTGAGCACACACAGTGTCTCTAGGAACTATGGATAACTGCTTACTCCTAAGTATCCATCAGGAATTCTGTAAGAATTCTTGATAACTCAAGCTACTTCTAACTACAGGAGGCACTACCTCACTTGCTCCTCCTCCGTTATATTTTCTGTTTTTTCTTTCCTAGTGAGTTTTGGATTTCATATTTATGCCACTATTATTTTCTTATTTGCTATTTCAGTGAAAACCTCCTGCAACTCATAGCATTATTTGTTGATATTTAACATTATTTCATTGGAAATATATAATCTTGTTGCTAATTAGAGTTCCTAACAGTAGTAGTAAGTCTTGCTAATATGTGTAGGCAGTATTATTGGCACTTTATATGTCAATTCCTTTCAGGTTCATAATAAATCTTTCTGCTGGTGCTGGAGCTTGTGATTTACACACAACCCTTGATGCATACCTGTGATGAAGTAGTTTGTCTTAATCACTTTGGGCTGCAGTAACAGAATACTACAAGTGGCTTAAACAGCAGAAATGTATTTGTTCATCTGGAGACCAGAAGTCTGAAACCAGGGTGTCTACATAATTGAGTTTTTGCTGAAGATTGTCTTTCTGATTATGCTTCCATGTGGCCTTCCTTCATGTGTGGAGAAAAAGAAAGAAAAAGAGAGAGGGGGACAGAGAAAGAGAAAATGAATACCTTGCATCTTTTCTTCCTTTTATAAGGATATTTATTCTAAGACAGTAGCTCTACCCTCATAACCTAACCCAAACCCAATTACCTTCTAAAGGTTACTCTTTAAGTACCAGATCATGCTGGAGATTAAGGCTTCAACCTAAGCATTTCAGAGGAACACAAATTAAGCCCACAGCATTGACCAATTGCTGGACCAAGAGTTTACATTTATTCTCAGGCTTCCCCAATTAAAAACTACCTTTGATTAATTTGCAACTAGTGTCACATAATAAAGATATCATGATAAACAGTCTGTAAATACATTACATTTTTGAACCCAGCTAATGTCCATTCAGCCAAATCTGACTTAAGACACCTTTAGATAAGAAAGGTATTCTAACATACATGAAAATCACAGGGAATTAACATATGTAAAGAAACTAATATACATAATTGCAGAAGCATGTTCTGCCATTTTGTTTTTTTTCTGGTTAAATTCCATTTAGTCAAATTTAGCTAGGCACAGGGGCTTTCAATACCCCAAATGTCTTCAATATTATAAGCCTCTACCTTCAATTCTTAAATATTTTCAAATATTGTGGATTATCTATCCAAAGTGTGATACAAAGGGAAAAAAAAAGACCAAATAATATGCTGGTAGCTGTGCTGTTGACTGCTCCTTAATTTGGAAGTACAGTGAAGATGATTCTGGTTTCAGGGAATTCTTTGGTGCTAGAAAGGGCTATGCTTGATTTGATCCAGAGAAGTCTTGTGGTCTCTTGAGCATATGGTGCTCCTACATATATGTGGTCCTTCATTTCTCATTCTTGTATAATAAATGGAGTTTGAAGAGACTGGACAGAATGTTGATCAAGCAGGAGTACAAATTTTTCAGTCTAATAAATAATGGGCCACATTTAAATTTTACTTACCAAAAAATATTTCAGTGCTGGGGTTGTAGCTCAGTAGAATTTGAATCAAATGTATGAAATATGATATGTCAAGAGCTTTATAATGTTTTGAACAACTAACAATAAAAAAAGAGCTTGTCAGCATGTGTCAGGCACTGGGTTTGATTCTCAGCACCATATACAAACAAATAGAATAAATGTTCATCAACAACTAAAACATATCCTTACAATTTTTAAATGTTTTATAATTTTCCTTTCCCCAAATTAGTATATAATTGATTGATGCCTGGTAATTTAGGGGCTAGGAAAAATGGTTGAGAAATCTTCCAGTTCACAATTGAATATAAAGATAGAGGATTCTATTGTAATTAGTGTTTAAAAATATTTTTGTCACAAAAAATATAAAAAATAAAATATTTTAGGGAAGTTTTAGCCATATATACATACACATGCCAAATGTACACTGGGAACCATTCATGTACATGGTTACAGTTGAACACAAAGATTACAGGGCAAAAGTTATCTTACCTCTTGGTAGTGGAAGTGAGAGATGATATAACCTTTTTTGTGTGAGAGTTGGCAGTATCAGAGATAAAGAGTGTTTTTCATTTCAGGTCCATTAGTTCTATAATTAGCTGACATATTTCCCAGATCTTTTTTTTTTTTCTTTGTTCTGTTTTGGCTGTTGTCATCAGAGTTGTTAGAAGATTTATTTTCAACAAGTTAGCACTAATGAGACAGACACTACACTATTTTTTTTAATTATAAATATTGGGTAATGTGTTTTTAAATCCAATAAATGGGTTAGAAATTAAATAGTAGATCATTTGATCTTCAGTAAGCTTTTCATCACTGATATAACGTCTTGACAAGAAGAACTTGAAGGAGCAAAAGTTTATTTTGGCTCAAGAGTTTAGAGGTTCAGTCCATGGTTAACCAACTCCATTGCTCTAGGAATAGGACAGAACATAATGGCAGGAGAATACAGTGGAGGTGGAGGACAACTGCTCAGTCATGAGAGTCAGAGAACAAAGAGAGCTTGAATGGAAGGAGCCAGAGATAATATAATCCCCAAGGACATGCTCCCAGTTACTCCCTCTAGCCACATGCTACCTACCTACATTAACAACCCATTAATCCCTTCAAATCATTCTACTGCTTAGGTTATATCTCATAATCTAATAATTTCTCCTCTTAATTTCCTGCATTGTTTCACACATTAACCTTTAGGGGACACCTCATATTCAAACTATAACAAATTATAATGTTTTAGTTTCACAGGCATTTAAAAATGTACATAGAGAGCATATGTCAGGTGAATAAGGTTCAAGGCCAACCTCAGCAACTTAATGTGATTCTGAGCAATGTAGTGAGATCCTTTCTCAAAATAAAAAATAAAAATAATTGGGGGATGTAGCTCATGGTGGTAAAGCACCTCTGGTGTTAATCAATCCCCAGCACCAAGTGAGGAATGAAAGAAGGAAGGAAGGAAGGAAGGGAGGGAGACAGGGAGGGAAGGAAGAAGGCAAGAAGGGAATGAAGAAAGGCAGGGAGGGAGGGAAGGAGGGAGAGAGGGAAGGAGGGAGGGAGGAAGGAAGGAAGGAAGGAAACATGGAAAGTGTAAATTCTGAAAAATCAATTTACTTTTAGGAAAATATATTAGTAGATGCTAAAATTTCAAGTATTATTCCTTCTTTTAACTTAAATGGCATTTTAAGAAATGACTTTTCTACAGTGTAGAATTTAGCCCTTAACCCAGTTATTCTGATCAGAGGTTTTATCTCCCTGAGCACATTTGTCAATGGTGGGAAATATTTTTTTCATGTTCTATGAAGGGATGCATTGGCATCTAGTGAGTAGAGGCTAGAGATGTTGAAAATATTTTATATTGCACAACTAAATTTGGTGAAAATATCAATCATGAAGAAAGTGAAAATCCCTGCCTTAACCTAAAATTGAATCTCTAATATTAGAAATATTCTGCTACTAAAAGCAGATTAAAAAGATAATTTGGGTCAGAAGCTTGAGATTCCCATAAGTAGTTGTCTCTTATACATATATATTATTCTGGATTAATTACTTAGAAATAGTTTATTGGAAAAGAATGCCACACCTAACCGTGCCAGCCCCATTTCCAGAGCAGATAGTCATCCAGCATCTAAAAACAGAAACACTTTGATAATAGAATAATTCTTTAGCTGAGCACAGTCGAAATTGCACACCCATCAAATCTTGAGTTAAATAAAGTTATTTTGTTAAATCATGTTGTTTAGGTTATTTTTTATGTCATCAAAAGATAATTTTCATGCAATTAATTAAAAATGTAAAAGTTAAAGATCATTTTCCTTAGATATTAGGGTTCCTGAAACAAAAACTATCTCCCTTTTCAATTACTCTAACTAGAAAACGTCTACCTGTTGTTACTGCCATTAGTGGAACTGGGTATTTATTTTAGTCCCATATTGTAAAGTGGATATTTTTTTTGAGAGCACAAGACTCAGCAAATATAGGCCAACAATCAAAAGCCATTAGACTGTAGATATTATCAAGGGGGAAATAGGATGCCTCCACTACTCAGATAAGTGCTAAGCTAAAACTCAAAAGACTGATTATGGCAAAAGTTTTGAGGGTGTATTTTTGATACCATTTATTATTTTGCACTATTTGACACAGTGTAGTATATTGCAACTATAAATCAGTTGCAACAAATTATTTAATGATGCATTAACTGTAGAATTTCATATATATTCCTGTTCTTTAGCCAATGTTGAGAGCTTTTTCAATAGCTTAATCCATCCCTGAAGAACTGGAGGAAACATTGTCATCCATCATTGCAGAACACATAGTTTGAACTGCAGATTTCTTATATTCTTTGATTCTGTATAAAAATTACCCTATCAATTATAGACTAGAGAATTAATGAGAACACCAATATACCCTTATATGTCTATGCACAAAACTATGTCCTTAATCCTTCTTTGAACTTCTTGTTTATTTATTGAATTATTTTTTCCCGTTCTTATCTACCAAACTTACTTTAAAGACAGAAATTTAAGGAAAATAAAACTGAGCAATAAGTTTAAAAAGATGAATTGGAAAAAGTTGAACCTTGTTGTAAGATATGTTCAGGTAGAAATAATGAAATTACTTGAATAAAACTAAATATCAATTTTTTTGCTGGAAAAGTTTGCATCATTAATTCTGTTGTTTGTTTTAATTGAATAAATTCTATACATGCCCTAGGTAAGTAGTGTGTAGAAAATGGATTAATAGAGCTTTCATTAAACAGAGAAAACTGAATATACTTATTTATCCCTTCTCCCTCCTGAAATTCAACTCAAATGATGGTAATTAAATATGAAAGTTATGAATCCACAAGGAATCTTCAAAATTAAATTTGGGATTAGAGTTTTAATTTGAAAGACTGGGGGCATGTATATTGAATTCCTTCAAAAGCTTACTGAAAAGTCCTGCTTCCTTAACTATTCTTGCTTGCAGACCTTACATAAAAACCATCAGAAAATCATATCAGCTTAAGCTTTAGACTATCTCACTTTTCAGCATACCTACTATTGCCCAAAGCACTGTTATCTTTCACCTAAGTTTTTATAGTAGCTTTCTAATTATTTCTCTTCACATACCCTATTTTTTCCTGTAAAGGGAACAGTGAATCTAAAATGAAAATTAGATTATTTCAGCTATCTGCTTAAGAACTTTCCAATGTAAAGAAACTGCACTGGGCAAGGAAGCAGTATTCTTAAGTAACTAATACCATTTCTTTTTATGTGATCCTCTTCTTTCTATTCTTCTCTCACTCCTCCAAGACCTAGGGCTCACTCTACTCCAGTTCCTAGAACACAATGTTATGGTTTAGATGTGAGGTGTCCCCCCAAAACTCATGTGTGAGACAATGCAAAAAGCTTACATCTGAAAGGATTGGATTGAGAGCCTTAACCTAATTGTGTATCAATCCCCTGATATGGATTAACTGAGTAATAACTCAAGGCAAATAAGGTGTAGCTGGAGGAGGTGGGTCATTGGGGTAAGGCTTTGGGGTTTATATTGTCAAGGGAAGGAGAGTCTTTCTTTCTTTGCTTCTCAGTGGCAATGACCTGACCTGCTTTCCTCCATTACTCCCTTCTGCTATGATGTTCTGCCTTACCTTGAGCCCTGAGGAATGGAGTTGACCATCTATGAACTGAGACCTATGAAACTGTGAACTCCAAAATAAACTTTTTTGTCCTTTAATTTGTTTTTGTCAGATCTTTTGATTGCAACAATAAAAAAGGCTAAAACATACAAAACGTGAGGTTCTGCCTCAAAGCCTTTGAATTTCTTCATTCTGAATTATTCCTCCCTCAGAATGGATCATCTTTTCCTCTGTTCAGTTTTTCCTAATTATCACTATTGCAGCAAGACCATATCTGTTCACCCAACATGAAATAACAAAGAGTCACTCCACTGACTCCTTAACTCTTTGTTAACAGTATTTTCCTCCATATACTTATGATCATTTGATATTGTTTTCAACTGTTTGTTATTTTCAATTATTTATCTCTCCACATTATAATTTAACCTTTTTGAAGTAGTGGGATCATTTCAGTTTTTCTCTATAACTAGGGTACATAAGAACGTCTGGAATTTCATAGTAGATGTGAATATAGTTTAGTTAAGGATAATTTGTTAAGTTATCAAATGAATGATTGCCATTAGAGTACAAAATTTTGAATTCTGGAAATCCTTACATTGAATTAAGTCCTATTTTCATCAATTTTTTAAGTTACTCCCTTCAGTCTGAAAAACAAAAACAAAAACAAACATCTGCCTACTCTAAAAACTCAACATTCCCTGTCCATGAGTAAATAAACTTTAGCTTTATCCTCATCTCTTATTACCCCATGGTTAGCCTTTTCATTGGTGTATGGTCAGCATATTAGTACTGTACTCCTATGTCAACTTGTGTCATGCTCTGTTAACAATGATCAGACTTGCAAAACACCACTCTGCTTTCTCTGCTTTTATTGTCAAGTTACTTTTTATTACTGCAAAATTTCACAAAGTGAGACTGTTAGATTTAGAACCAATCAAATGTGTACTGTTGTCTGGCTCATTGATTTTCCCTGAATTTCACTTATTTCTCCATATGGAGCTACATTATCGCAGACTGTAGCTCTCTATCTTGTCATTGACATGGTAGAAAAATTGCATTATACTGTGGGAGAATAGGAAACATCTTAGATTATTAATGGTCATAAAAAATGAGAATTGCTACAATTTTACTTTGATTGAGGATCTCCAGTCCATGATTTCTAGCCTTGTTTTGCTAATCTCACTCCAGTTTTAGAAAATGTTTCCCTATCATGTTTCCTAATGGCTGAGATTTCTGTCTAGAGCTACTAGTTTATCTGAGATCCAATCCCGTCTCCCTTTTTCTAGTATTCCATTGACTAGATATTGTCATAAATTTAAATTTCTATTATTAAGTTTATACTACCTTTTTCAAAACCAATTCAGTGACAAATATTTGCTTATCTGTTCTCTGATAATTGCTTCATTAAATATCTTCCTGCTCTTGCTTGGCTCCCTGGCTTTTTAGGTGTTGTCTGATCTTCAGGATTTATTCACTCCTGAACAAACCATTCTGTAGCCAGTTCTGTTTAATATCTTCTTTAGTCCATATTGTAATAATTTAAACTTTGTAACATTTTCAGGGAAAAATTATTTTCCATTTTCCCCTTCTTTTTCTCTCATATGTGTCTTTCCATATCTTAATGGGTGTTTTTTCACCTACTATCAGATTTCTGTTAGGGAATTACATTCCCCTATTTTCTTTTATTACTTTCTTTCTCCCCTAAAAATAAAATAATAGTCACTTCATCTCTAAATTAAATTGAATATAATTTCTCAAATTAAATTACCTAATATGAACTACTAACCATCTATTGTGTTTATGTAATTGACGAACTCTTTAAAAGGACAGTCCATACTTCTTATTTTTACTTTCTTCAGAAATATTAACCCAATCTGTTCTTAATTCATCACAAAAAGCTAGTCTCAACATCTCATTTCACTTTTCAACAAATAAAACTCCTAGTAATTAATACCTTTTCTCCCATCAAATTATCAATGGGTGTTTTTAGTTCTGACTTAGTCCTCTAGTATTTAATCTCTTACTTATAATTTTAATTTTTTTCTTTGTTTGTCTACATGATTCTATTTTTCCCATTTCTTAGATCTACTTTTTAAATTTCTCTATTGGAAGTCTCTATTTGTTATGACATCCTTTTCCTAATCTAATATAGGTTCTCTCAGGTTTTGTTCTAAGTCAACATTATTCTTTTTACAAATTCTCTCATATAATTCATAATAATATCTGTAATGCCAGATTCATGGGACCCCAATAGATCTTCAGGAGCCAAATCCAATGCAATCACACAAGAGTCTTTATTGCAAGCTCGAGCCTGGACTCACAACCGTTTCCGACACAGTGGTACCAGGGAGTGAGTCCCAGTCCTTTGTTCAGTGAGATTTTATAGGTTTTGGGGGGATACTCTATGCTTCATAACATCTCACAGCAAATCATTCCATACCATTGGAAAATCAAACAACTCTTATCATTGATTAGCACATTCACTGGCGGGAACAAGTTGGGTAGGGGTAATTGGTTAGTATAAGAGGGGGATTTCTTTGAACTGATTGGTTTAGGCCACTAGGGGTGTATAGGCTAAACTACATGGTTTCCCAACATGTTATCAACCACCATAAACTACTGGGGGGGTCATCTGGCATCCAGGGTATTTTCCCTGTCTCATGCTGATTGGTGGTTGCTAGGGGGTTGCTATGGGTCCTCACCTAGTCTGACTGAGTCAGGGACACCTGGCACCACAGATGTCTCCTATTATTTAAAGACAACTCACCAGGGTGGGTATGTGCCTAGAAAGGCTCTGTTGATTTTCCCAAGGACAAGGGTCATGCCCCCTTCCTTAGGACAGGACTTAAAGTAGAAGCTGCTGTTATTTACTTATTTTCAAAAATGGAGTCACATCAGTTTCTCATATCAGCATAAATTATTGTTGACAGTAACCAGCAAATGTATGTATATATGTCAATTAATTCGTCAAGTTGTATGAGTGGGTTTCATAGCCCATAGAAGACAATATCCTTGAATATATATAATAGCATATAAGAATAATCTAGTTTACACAAATAACATTTGAGACCAGGGAAATTTATATATTAATTGCTTCAATGAGCTTTCCAGGGGAAAAATAACATATGAGAAAACTCTCAGAAAAAGTCAGACAGCTTAACTCATCTGAGTAACTTGTACACCATAAGATCAGAGAGAGAAAACAGGACATGATTTTATTCCAAGAGCATTGAGTAAGCAGTACAAAATTTAAAAATAAAATAAACAGCAGTAATCAGATTCACATTTAAAAATATCACTCTATCTATTCAGACAGAATGGATTAGAGGAAAATAGGGTAAAGGTTAAAACACTGTTTAATGGCCTATATAACTCTTCATGTGGAGGAGATGTTGGATTATGTTAATATAGTTGTGTTACAACATGAAGAAAAGTTAAAGGCCATCATGTTTTTTGTTTGTTTGTTTGTTGTTTTTAAGTATATAAATGAAATTTTTAAAGGATATTAAACATTCAACCCTTGACTTTCTTGGTCTTCAGTATGTACTTGCTTAACTATCATCATATCTGGTAATTTTATTTCCAGGTTATTTGTTGATATCTAACATAGTACCTGAAATATTTCAGGTTTTGGGAAATAATCTCTGATTAGTCTGTATGACACAACGATTCTCATTACATGCCTGAATGAGATTTCTGCCACGTCAAGATGCTTATAAAAAAAAAAAAAAGTGTTAAGGTATCAAACAGTGAAAACTCAAGAACTACTGAGTAAACAAGGAACTCCCTATAACTTCATAGATAATAACTGCTACATAAAAGGGCTGGGGCTGGGGCTCAGTGACAGAGCGCTCGCCTAGTATATATGAGGCACTGGGTTCGATCCTCAGCACCACATAATGTAAAATAAGAGATTGTGTCCACCTAAAACTTAAGAATAAATATTAAAAAATAATTGCTACAAAAGATATCACCTCTTGAGATCTTCTGTCTGGGATGAAACTTTCTACTCATGAGAAACACCAATTTTAAATTACAGGAGTTAAAGTCTCTCGTTGCTGTGAATGTTTCAGAGGCTGCTGATGTTGGAGACCTTTGTTGATGAGACCAAGTGTCTGGAGGTCATTTGGAGAAATAGCAGCTACTCCAGCTACCCCAGTCACTCCAGGGAATTGGAACCTATGAACAAATACTGTCAATTTATTCTGGAAAGAAACTGGTTGTAACACAATAGATTCACACCAATTTGGACTTTAATCCTTGCTCTGACACATATTTACAGTACAATATTGAAAATCCATTTATTCTTGGAGACTAAATTTCCTCACAGATGAAAGGGGAATTATAGTCTTCATTTTGCAGAATGTTAATAAAGGTTAGAGATAACATTGCAGACATGCAAAAATGTATGTGTGTGTGCATGTGCAGGTTATCATTGTTGTTGTTGCTGTATACATAGTCATTTTTATGGGTTGAATTATCATCCTAAAAGCTAAGTTGATGTTGCAGTTCTGATATCTGTGAATGTCACTATATATGGAAATAGAGTTTTTGCAGATTCGATTAAGCTAAGATACTGACGCTAAAATGGACTGTAATTTTATTTAGCGAGTATCCTTATAAGAGGAGTAAGAAAGCAGAAACACAGGATAGAAAGCAATGTGAAGGCAGCAACAGAAACTGAAGTTATGTGTCTATAAGACATGGAATTCCACAGGTTGGTGGCCCATTTCCTGAAATTTTGCAAAGGGTTATAGGAGACAGTTTGGTTCTCCTGACACTTTTGAACTTCTGAAACAGTGTCTGTTTTCATAAGCCACTTGCTTGTGCGCCTTTGTTCCAACAGCCCTAGGAGAACCTAATGCAGTAATTGTCATCATGTCCTGAGCAGTTTTGTTGTTGCTGATGACAGCTGAAGTCTCTGTGCTGAATTGATGTTATTTGAACTGCTTCCAAAGGCTCCCATAAGGACAAAAACTCCAAGCATGTCAGATTTGAGGAATGGCAGGTGGTATCCTAATATAGTTTCATCTTTTTATAGGAGAATATATAGAAAAGATATTGTGTTCAGGAACATGTAGATGTGTAGTCCTCAAAACTCAGTATTATAGTTGATATGAGCTGAAGATCTTTGCTAGGTCTGCAGATTTCCAAGAATCTGGTTTAGAAAAAGAGGGAAGAAATTCCTTATCTAATTACTGTGTCAAGATATACTATTTCCAGCCAGATGTGGTAGAGTACACCTGTAATCCCTGTTCCTTGACAGGCTGAAGCAGGATGATCTCTAGTCCAAGGCTATCCTCTGCAATTTAGCAAGACCCTGTCTCAAAATAAAAAGGTAGAAAGGGCTAGGAATGTATCTCAGTGGCAAAGCACCCTTGTACACATGGATTCAATCCCTAGTATTACAAATTAAAAATAAAAGAAAGAATGAACAAACAAATAAAGGGAAAGAAAGAGAAAGGAAAGAAAAAAAAAGAAAGAAAACAGACTATTTCAATGCCTACTGTTTAGATAGACCGTATTTAGGTATTAAAAAAGAAAATTTTAAATATTAAGTTATGGACTGTGTTGTTTTTCAATATGGATAGAATCATTAATCACTTATCATCATTGTTATTAATATAAAATTAGAATCAAATATACTAAGCAATCATAGAACCTTAAATAAGCACATCTGAATAAGCAGTATAAAACCAAAATATTGAAAAAATGTCTTCTTTGACTCTCCACATGGAAATGTTCGAGTCTTATTTAACCTCATTTGATTGTAGTGTGGCCCATAAAAATATGGGGCAAGCTTTTAAATGGCACCTATTTAAAATGACATACCAATGAAACATGGCAAAATGAATCTCAGGGGAAGACAACTTAATAAGAGTATAAATTTCTCAATATAAATTTAAATGAAATGCCTTATGAGATTGTGAAGGATTGCTGGTTAGCCTCTGGCTATAAGGGAAATGGTGGAAAGGTCCCATGAGAACAAGAGCTTCTGAGAAAGAAAGGTTTTCTTTAAAAGGGGGATGTTATTTTGGGAAATTAATCTCAGCAGGAAAACCTAAAAGGGTCAAATTTAATGGGTTTTTGATAACCCTTATGTATATATGTGGTATTACCTGGCTTTGAAGAACATTCTCTTTGTGTAATGGGCTTTGATATAATTTACAACCCTTACTCATTTTTGAGTAGTAAGTGGTATATTTTCCTAACCACCTGGAACTGACATGCTGTGTGTCAAATCAGAAAATGTTTCATTTCATATAAAAAGAAAATGCTTTCATCAAAAACTGTTTCTTTCCAGAGAAATACTTGCAACACATATTTTTGACATACATTTGGAGGAAAAATTTCATTTTTATTATCACAGAAAGTCACTTCAGGCTGTGCTGAGGTCCTGATTAATGCTTGCCTGGGTTACAGTGAAGGTGATCATGTTTCACTGTGCTCTGGGGACAGGCATTAATCGCATCCAACATTCCATGTTGTCACTTTTTTTTTTTTCTCCCAGGTTGAAAGCACTTAAAAAAAAAGAAAAGAAAAAAGAAAAACTTTAAACATGGTCTACATAACACAGTAAAAAAAAAAATGAGATGAAGTTTAAATGAATATCATACTCAATGCCTCCTTTGTGTTACCTAATGTATTTAAATTGTTACTGAATTACAAGACCATACTAAAAAGCCAACAGATGAGGGAAAACCTATTTTCAATCTTTCATCTTGTAAATAAATGTAAAATAGAAATTTAAGTTTAGATTAATATAGCTTTGCTTGCTCTTACATTTTGTTTCCTGGTTATAATTTGTGGGTACATTTTATGTCTTGAGTATTCCTTCATTTGAGCTGAGTGAGTTGTTTGATGTTGGATATAGACATTGATTAGGGAATGACAGCCTTTAGCCATGAGCCCTGCTAGTGCTAGCTGAAAAAACACAGTTGTTCAGGCAAAATTTTTCAGGCATTTTTCCTTGAATTCCCCTGAATCAGCTAATAAACTTCTTTTATATGATCTTGTCAACATGACTAATAATAATACCAGTAAAAAATACACAACTAAAAATAATGACTACAGGTAGAGGGGATTTTTTTAATGCCCCAGACACTATAATGAACGTCTTACACATATCAACTTAATTTAAGTCTTAGAAAAATCTTGAAGTATATTCTAATATTGTTGTCACTTTACAAACTTTGACAAATTAAGGCACAATGAAATTAGATGAGTTTTGGAAAATTATCAGTCAGTAGAAAAGCTAGAATTTAAACTGAGTTATATCTGACTGTTTTTGTTGCAAAATTAACCACTACTTTGAAATACCCCACTGAAGGCATTTTGATCTCTAACTTCTCCTTAAAAAATAATAAAAGACTATGGTCTATAAGCTTTACAAATCTGCTAATAAAAATTTACTTGTTGACTAAATATGTTGGGATGACACCTAGGAAAGCCTTTCATATGCTTTGAAGTCTTGAATTATGCTTAAAATAAAATAATTCTTAAACAAACAAACAAAGATCCTTTTTAGATGAAGAGCAATTTCAACTAGATTCCCCATGAATATGTCTCTCAGTCAAGTCCATATTTCAATTATCATCCCTTAAATTTCTTACAGTGAGATGAAGTAATGATTTTACTTATTGCCAAATAAAAAATAAAGAAACAAAACAAAATTGATCAAATAATATAACCAGATAAGCTTGTTCATGATAATTATCATTGAGCTTTATTGCTTTAATAAGCCAGTAATAGATTATTTTTCTTAACTAATAGATGACTATGTGGTTTGGTTAAATTTATATTAAGGAATGCTTTTGAACTAGAATGGGACTGCAATTTGGTGCAGCCAATCTGGAAAGCAATTTGGAGATTCCTTGGGAAACTTGGAATGGAACCACCATTCCACCCAGCTATCCCACTCCTCAGTTTATACCCTAAGGACTTAAAAATAGCTTACTATGGGGACACAGCCACATCAATGTTTATAGCAGCTTACAATTCACAATAGCTAAATTGTGGAACCAACCCAGATGCCCTTCAGGAGATGAATGGATAGGGAAAATGTGGTATATGTACACAATGGAATATTACTCAGTAGTAAAAGAGAACAAAATCATGACATTTGCAGTTAAATGGATGGAATTGGAGAATATTATGCTAAGTGAAGTAAGCCAATCCAAAATAGCCCAAAGCTGAATATTTTCTCTGATATGAGAATGCTGACTCATAAAGGGGATGGGAGGAGCATGAGAGGAATGGAGGAAATTTAGATAGGGCAAAGGGGAGGGAGGGAATGGGAGGGGGCAAGGGATTAGGAAAGATGGTGGGATGAGATGGTCATCATTACCCTAAGTACATGTATGAAGACACAAATGTTGTGCATCTACTTTTTTGTACAACTGGAGACATGAAAAATTGTGCTGTATATGTTTAGTATGAATTGAATTACATTCTGCTGCCATATATAACAAATTAAAATAAATAAATAAATAATTTAAATTAAAAAATGGAATATAGAGTGTAAGTTGGAGAAATGTTTACCTTTTTCTTTAAGCCTAGCCAAATTATTGTAACATCTTTACTGCTTTTATAACTCACTCTGATCTTCCTCTGTAACTATACCTTTTCAGTTTTTCTGTTTTATCTTGAAGTTAACTTATCATGAGAAAACCTTTTTACTTTATAGTAATTATACTGTAACAATAACACCATAAAACTGTAATACAATAATCCATATATATGCTATGAAAATATTTTTGTAATATGCAATATATCATATATTATGATATATATTACAGTATATGTATGAGAGTACATTTAACAATGGTCCATGGGGTTTAGGTGTATTCATAAAGATTAAGATACATCATCTTGTGTGGGTATAGTCTGTGAATTTGTCCACTATGGTTTGAGTATTCAATATCTTCCAAAGGCCAATGGCTAAACCTTGTTTCCAGCCTGTGGCACTACTAGGAGATACTAAAACTTTTAGAAGATGGGACCTAGTGGAAAGAAGTTAGGTCATTAGGAGAATTCCTTTGAAGGGGCTATGCAACCCTATCCCCTTCCTCTCTCTTTTTACTCTCTGAACACTATGAGATGAACAGGCCTTCCTCTACCACATACTTAGCCATGATGTGCTACCTCTCCATAAGTGCCCCCAAAACAAACCTATCTGGCTGTGTGCTGAAACCTCTGAAAGAAAACCAAACCATTTCTTTTTTTTTAAGGTTATTTTCTCAGATATTTTGTCACAGTGACAAAACCAGTAAAATGATACCAAGAGTATGGCCATTGTTCTGATTATACCTGATGCTATGATTTAGTGCATTTGGAATATATTCATAAGAAGAAATTGTAAGTTCACAGAAGGCTAGAGAAAGCCTAGAATGTTTTAAGCAGAGCTTGATGGGCAATTCTGTTGAGGGGTCACAAGACCAGAATGCTGAGAATATGACAGAGCTCAAGAGGTTTCAGATGGAAATGAGAACACTATTGGGAATTAGACTGGTCCTCACTTTTTATATTCTGGCAAAGGACTTGTCTACATTCTGTCCATGCCTAGATACTTTGTGTAGTAGTGAATTCAAAAGTGATGGACAAGTTAATCAGATGGAGTAAATTTTATGTCAGCACAGCATTTGGGCAATGGCATGGTTATTTTAGCCAGATTTATACTGAGAATCAGGAGTGGTAAGCATAGCATAAATAGTTTAAAGTTTGAGTTTGGGTAGAAAAGGAGTGGTTTAAAGTTATAGCCTTAGAGGGAGCAGTTGCTAAAGAGATCTGGGCCATTAAAAAGAAGCCACATTCTATGGTGCTATTGGGAGTTGGTGGAAAATTTAGGAAATGGGGTCTGGTGAAAGGAATTTTGGTTATTCAGGGCATGCCCTTGAAGGGTATATTTAGAAAGTGGTCCCTTTCTCCTCATTTCCTAGCCACCACAAGGATCCCTAAAAGATTATTAGTGATACAGTATTCAATATCAACACAGTCCTATTGAACCCAAATTCAACAATATTTCCACATGATTCACATGTACATTGTATTTTGAGGACATTTTCAGATTATAAAAATAGAGACATTTTCTTCATGAAGGATGCAAATATGAAAAAATACAAACAATAGAGATATACCATATCCCAATGTACTCTAATATTTTGTGTACATTAACATGAAACAGGAGGAGAAAATAAGTTAGAATAGTTTACCTTCTATAACACTGCATGAGATACAAACATATAAAACATTATAGGAATTATTGAAAGCCTGAAAGACAAATAAGAATTATTTGCTATTAAGCTGAATTATATTTGGCTACTGAATTAGATGAAATATTGAGATTATATTTTGCTTACATATTGACTACTTTTAATTCTAATCTGGAAAATTACAGTCTTAGTTCAAACTCCATTCAGAATAAATATCATGTACTTTGACTATTGGTAAAGTTCTGATGTGCATTGCCCAGTGAGGTGTCTATAAAAAATGATAATGCACTGTTAAAAAAAAAACTAGAAAAAAAGGATTTTGAATGTTTTCACCACAAAAAATAATACAAGTTGGATGATATGCGTTCACTAAACCTGATTTAAACCTTATACTATATATATATATATATATATATATATATATATATATAGTATATATGTATTTTAATACATATATATATATATGTATTAAAATACTACATGACACTTCCTAAATATGTACAACTTTCATGTTTCTGTGTATCAGTTAAAAATAATTTAAATAAAAACAGTATCTTGGAGAGATAACCCAATAAGTCACCTAAATCCTCCTTAAAATGAACTCTGTTTTTACTGAATATGTTGGGGAAATCCAGGATAACTCCTAACACTGTCATTACATGTAAGGCATGGAGTTTTCTGTTTCTTTTCTCATGTTTTTAAATATTTAAGTGGGGTCATTTTTAACTTGACAATCAGACACCTCCTCTCTCCTGAGCATATTTTCTAACATGTCACTGAGATAGTTATTTATGTGTCCTTGTCCCTTATCACTATGTATGAAATATTTAATAATTGACATCTTTGCACAATCTGTATTAAATCGTTTTGTCAGAAGCATTTCATTTATTGGACTCCACACAATAATAGTTCTTGCTCTCTTTGGTTTAAAAAGAAGAAACCCATATTGTCATGATCAACATCACTTTTGTCAATTGCAAAAGTGTTCAATAACCATCATGTTTGTTTTTTAGTGAGTTTCAAAAAACTTGAGAAAATAGAGATGTAAAATATCTTGCATTTCTGGATACACCAATCAATATAGGAAACTAAGTACTATGATTAGATGAAAATTTGCCATCTATTTGGAAGAGTCAAACAACTCTCTAATTTAATGACCTTGAGCAAAACTTTCCCTTAGCATCTATTTCTTATCTTTAAGTGGAAAGATTGCACCAGATGAGCATAAATCTCCATTCTAGCTCTACCTTACACAATTCTGTGCAAAGAAACTTTTACCTCTTTGAAAATAAAATGCTTGTAAAAATCTGTTTTATAAATTCCATACAAGCATGTCAAACAAAATGTAAATATTGATTATCTCTTACTTTTTTTTTTTTTTGCCATGAATCAGTGAGGCCAGTGATGGAATTTGAAATACCTTAGGCCATAATGACATTACAATATCTAAACCAAAATAAGTTTTCAATACCTTTTAACATCATGACAAAGATGGGCACACAGACAATTTTTGCCATCATTTCTAAATGGGCATAGTCATATCATCATATAACTAAAAATGACTAGAATCTAGTAAATTTTAGTATTGTAAACACTATTTTAAAATATTCTGATTAATCAGTGCACTTCTAAATAAACATGAATCAAATAAGAAATTTGAAAATATTGCTTGAGTGAAATAAAAATCATACATTAATGAAATTTGTTGGATATAGAATAAACAGTACTAAGAAGGAAATTCATAATATCCATGCATGTTTTCGGAAAGGAAAAAGATCTAAAATTAATCATGTGAGCTTCAATCTTAGAAGAATATCACATTCAATCCAACATAAGCAGGAAAAATAAATGGTAAAAATTAAAGCAAAGATAAATGATATAGAAAATGGGAAATGAATAAAGTTTGTGAAATAAAACCTGATTCTTTACAAATATCAGTATAACTGGTAAGCCTCTGGCCAGGCTAAGATAAAAGGAAGACACAAAATATAAATATTAAAATGAAAGAGAAGACATTATTACACATAATGTATATTATTTGTAAAATATATTAAAAGTATAATCAAGGATTACTGAGAACAAATATATTTTCAAAAATTGATGACACAGATGAAGTGGATCAATTCCTTGGAAGTTACAATTTATCAATACACATGAAGGAAGAAACAGAAAATTTCCACTTGTTAAAGAACATGTACAAAACCCTATAGTTAACAGTATAGTCAGTGGTGAAAAACTTGATATTTCCCCACTGAAATCAGCAACAAAGCAAGGATGTCCTCTTTTATCACTGTAAATAAGGCAAGATAGAGGAAAAAGTACACAGACAGTGAAGGAAAAATTCAATTGCATTTCTTAGCAGAGCACATTACTATGTAGAAAATTCAAAAGAATCAATAACAATAAAAAAAAATCTGGAACTTATAAAAGATTGCCAGATTATAAGATACTAGGTTAATACACTAAGCAAGCAAAGAACAAATAGAAATTCAAATAAAAAATACAATATCATTACATTAGCACCATCAAATATTAATTACATAGGTATAATTTTAATGAAATGTGTACCATATCTATACAAGAAAATATCTAAAATATTGATTAAAGGAATCTGAAAACAACAAAATAAGTGGAGGGCTAATTTATTCATGGATAAAAAGATTATACAAACTTAGTTTGTATGATCACAATCCTAATCAAAACCATAGCGAGTAATTTTTATGGACATTGTTAAGCTAATTCTAAAGGTTGTATGAAGAAGGAAAAGAAAATCAGGAGATCCAATATAATACTGAAGGAAAATAATAATGATGAAGGATTGGTACTATCTCACCACAAGACTCATTGAAAAGCTACAGTAATCAACATAGCATGATATCAATGAAATAATAAGCAAATAGATCAATGGAACAAAGTAGAAAGGACTTCATTCTTTATGGACACCCACTGAAATATATTTCACTGACCTTGACCAAAGAGTAGAGGCAAAAATTGGAATAGAGTTATTCTTTCAAAAAAAAAAATAATGTGGTAACAACAGGATGTTGATGTGAAAAGAAGGAGGAGGTTGAAAAGCAAAGAAAGAAAAAAAAAGTATCAAAACCAGGCCTTACAAACTTCAGAAAAAATTAATTCAAAATGAATCAAAGATAGAAGTTAAAACACAAATCTGTCTGCACAATGGCAGCAGATACCTGTGATCCCAGCCTCTCAGGAAGCTGAGGCAGGAGGATCCTAAGTTTCAGGTAAGTTTGGGCAAATTAGCATTATCTAGTCTAAAAATAACAAACAAACAAAGGCTTAGGGTGCAGTAAGTAGTAGTGTGCCTCTGGGTTGGTGCAATCTTCAGTACCAGAAAAAAATGACAACAAGAACAAGAACAAAAATAAATCCTACAAATCTATAGATAATGCATGAGAAAAATCTATGACTTTGGATTTAAGGGGGACTTTTTAGATAAAACAACAAAATCATGATTCATGAAAAAAAGAAGTGATAAATGAGACTTCTTTAGAACATTAAATTTCTGCTTTTTGAAAGACACTGTTCAAAAAATTTAGAACAAAACAATACAAAATGCAGATTAAGAGAGAACACTTGCAAAAAACACGTATGTTAAATGTCCGCTATACAAAATGTAACAATTCAAAAATAAGAAAACAACCTATTTGCTTCATAGTGGGTATCTTAATATTTAATCTTTAGAAAGTGAATATTCTGCCCAATAAATTAATATTAGAAATAATTTGCTCTATATTTTTTTCCAAATTAAAATATGTATGCAATTAATAATAAAAAATCAAAATTATTTATTTTGATGAAATCTTCTTAGATACAAAATTCATAGTCCATCCATTTGGGAAAATAGTGAATTCTAAAATTATAATTTATAAACTGCAAAACTTCATCCATAACTCCCTAGAAAATTGTGTTTCCAAAAATTTGGATGTAGACTGAATAATTTCCATCAAATTAGGCCAATATATGATCTTGATAAATGAACTCTGCTTCCAATTAATGCTGGTCCAGCTTTTTGAGTGGATTTTCATTCTTACAAGGTGATTTTCACTGGCAAAAACAGTTCATTCAGTTTAGAAAGAGTTCATCTCCCTTTCTCTCCTAACATACAATTGCCTTATTTCAGATGGACATATGGTACAGAGCTGTTTCCATTTTTTGAATCTGGTGTAATTATTCCTTTATGTTGTTTCTTTAATTCAGTCCTACAACTCTTTTTGAATTTTTTTTTTGGTGGGGGTGTGGCAGGGATTGAACTCAGGGCCACTCAACCACTGAGCCACATACCCAGTCCAGTTTTGTATTTTATTAGAGACAGGGTCTCACTGAGTTGCTTAGCACCTTGTCATTGCCAAGGCTGGCTTTGAACTTGAGATCCTCCTGTCTCAACCTCCCAAGCTACTGGGATTATATGTGTGTGCCACCACGCCCAGCAGTCCTAGAACTCTTGATGTTATTTTCCTTCTGAATGAATAAATAAATAAATAGGGGAAAAAGTCGTGTTCTTTCATTTTTAATATGTTTCTAATAAATAAATGTTTCTTGATCATTAATATGGGGGAAACACAGAATCAGAATACTTTGTCACATGTTTGTCAAGGATGACTGTTCAAACTTTTTTGTATGTGTATTCTGGGACTTTCTTGTCTACTTCTGGAGAACCTACAGGAGTGTATTTCAAAATCACAGACCTGAAAATTAATGTGAGGAAACTTGGAGTAGTGTTAAGTAGAATTGAGTTAGTTGATTTCTATTAGAAAGACTAGAAAAGGCAGGGATTACTAGAGGCACCCTCCATTAACTCCTCACCCATACTTATCCACTTTGTTTTAAACAAGGAAAATATCTCGCACTTTCCAGAATATAATTAAAATGTCAAATCAGAATTCTGTTTTTTATTAGCAAACTTATAAATTGTACATGATGCACCAACAATCCACTCCTGGTTTCCTGTTACAGAAGAAGTAATCAAGCTTTCTTTGGAGCTTAATTTCTCTAACTGTGCTCTGAATTCAATCCTTCTGTGTTCCTGGGAGTCCATGACATAGCCATGTTCTTCTCTAGGTCTCTGACAATGAAGAAGAAAACAGAATTATTTATTTTTCCCTCTGTCCAAAAACAGTGAAGCAAGTAAGCAAACAAACAGAAACCCAGCAACAACAACAAAAACCCTGAGAACTTGAGTTTTCAATTAACATAAGTGATGGGTTTACTATGCTGTGCTGTGTTATTATTTCAGTTCCATCTTTAAAATGAATAGGAGAAGGCTATAATTACTTAGTAAATGAGCTAGGGATGTAGCTTGGTAGTAGAGTGCTGGTTTAACATATGTGAGACCCTGGGTCGAATCTCCAGCACTGCAAAAAAAAAAGTAAAAACAAAAACAACAAACAAGCAAAAAACAGTTAAAAAGCTACACAGGGAACTTCATAAAATAAACAAAAAATATTGGTGTACTTTTTCTTTTGCAAATGAAAATTTAAAATACTTTTATAAAATAAATTTACAACAAAGGCATACCACAACTTAATGCATTCAAATTCTGCGCTCAAAAATTTCTTATTCATACATATTTAGCATTACTGAGGAGTTTAATTCCAAGCTAGAAAGAGAATGTATTCACTTTGCTGGATCAAAGCTGACTCTATATTCATATTCTCAAGGAAGGAATCACATTTTTATATTAAAGTTTTTTCCTATAATACAGAGTCACATCTAACACGTTTATTTTAAAGTGTCTCTTTTTCCCTTTCTTTTGATTCTACTCCATATTATTTGGGGGTCTAGAATTACTGTTAAATTTAATCATTAGGAAAAAAAATTGTGAATGCTTTTGCTTTTAGCATTTTTTATTATATACATTGTGGAATAAATTTTGAAATGAAATTAGCTGGGACTCTCCTGCAACCTCCCTAGAACTATCTCATCAGAGATATTCCTATCTTTAATAGTTTTTTTTTTTTTTTCTGGGCTATTTCATAAATCTATAAGTTGCTGATAGTAGTGAAAACAATTCTTCTCCCAAAGAAATATATATTTAAAAAAAGCTCTAGGAGAGATGTAAAAATATTATTCAAAGTATTTACATCTTATTGCTGAATAGAATGTTTTTCATTTAGTAGCAAATTTTTCATTTATTAGCAAAGTCATACCAACATGACTAATTGTCTCTATATGGATAAATACACATTCTACAGATTCACTTTTGAGCTTGTTTACTAACCACAGCCACCTCCCTGTCTTTTTATTTGTTAATTGATGAGTTAAGGAAACTATTGGTTATGGTGTCATAACTTTACTTTTTGAAAATTTTGCTTTATAAACAAAAACAACAAACAAGCAAAAAAAAAAAAACAGTAAAAAAGCTACAGAGGGAACTTCATAAAATAAACAAAAAATATTGGTGTATTTTTTCTTCTGCAAATGAAATAAAAAGTGTTCAAGCCAGGCCAGGTGACACAGCTGTAATCCCCTACAGGAGACTGAACACTGAGTATCACAAAATTAAGAATAGTCTCTTGGCAGTTTAGGGAGACTTTGTCTCAGAAGAAAAAAATAAGAAGTTTGGTGAATATAGCTCAGGATTAGAGTACCCAAGGGCTCAATCCTCAGTACTGCAATGAATAAATTTTTAAAAATCTATAATTTTTTTCAGATAAAATTATATATAAATAGTGTCTGAATAAAATTTAGCTTTTTGGTTATGACAGGAAATGAGCATTGCATAGTACCCTGACAAGTATTGTATCACTCACTGATGTGAATGGTACAGGGAATATTGAGATCATTGTAATTACTGTCAATTCTATTTCAAAAGTAAAATAATAAACATGACCAGATAATTAATGAATACTTTGCATAATTTGCATTTACCTTTGTGATTTATTTCTTTTCATATAAATGATGAATTATTTGCATATGGGGTGGGATTATCATTAACATAAAGTCAATGACTAAAGATCAGAAGTCTTAAAATAAATTATGGGACAAAACAGAAGTATCTTGGAGATTAAAATGAAACTGAAAATGGAGCAGTTGTAAAACAAATTCTGAATAACAATTCCTTGGGCATTATAAACCTTCTCAATGCTAGTTAGATACTCAGGTAAAGGTAAGGCTGACTCTGACTTTTATCTGCTTTGGATATTTTTAAAATTAACCACACATTCATATAGTTATCTTCTGAGGATATCTGCTTGTGGAAGAACAAGGTAGAATCATGCAATTCTTTAGATAAGTCTTACATCTAACTGTTTAGACTCTGAAATTAAAACCTTCTGGGACTGGAGTTGTAGCTCAATGGTAGAGTGCTTTCCTATTATGTGTGAGGCACTGGGTTCGATTCTCACCTCTGCATACAAATAAATAAATAAAATAAAGGTCCATCAACGACTGAAACAACAACAACAACCACAAAAAAACCTAACCTTCTTCCATGTAAGTGAAAGTGCTTCCTTTGCAGATTTATATTTCATCTTTCCACAGGCTTTTCCTTAAAGAACCATCCAGGGCTGTATCAGGAGTCCCTCTTACTGAGATTCCCTTCCTTTGTGCCATCACATCACAGTGATGTAAATTCCAAGGAAGATGTTTTTCTCCACCTTGTTAATAAGAAGGCCTAAAAGTTAAGCTCCAGAAACTTTTCCACAAAATATCCTCTATTATGGTTTGGATATGAATTGCTCCCAAAAGCTTCTGTTAATGCAGGAATAATCAGAGGTAAAATGTTTTAGATTATGAGATTTGTAATTTAGTCAGTATATCCTTAGTTTAAATGGACTGGGTGTAAGTGTAGGCAGGTGGGTTGTGGCTGGAGAAAGTAGGTCACTGGGGGTGTGCTGTGGAGGTACATCTTCCCTACAGCCACTCCCTGATTCCTGAAAGCTACAAGAACTGAACAACTTACCCTAATTCCTGTGCCCATCCACGTGAAGTTCTGCACCATCTGGGGCCCAGAGCAATGGAGTCAGATATCTATGGACTGAGAATTCTGATACCATGAACCCACTGGACTTTCCTTCTTTTAAATTGATTTTGCCAGATATTTTGACCACAGTACCACAAAAGCTGACTAAAACACCTTCTTCGATGATCTTCAAAATTGGGTAGATACCAACTGCTACCTAAAAGATTATTAAAATGGGTGGCTTTGTTTCTTTAATTTCTATTACATTTTCAATACTGTGACATTTTATGAAAAATGAAGGAAAATAATCAGATGAGATGGTTATTTATTTTTACTCATTTTTTTAAAAGAATTGTGACTCACAATGTTGATCCATAGATCAGGATGCCAGTATCACTTGTGAGTAGATATTCAAAGTCTTGGAAATTCTAGAAATGTTGAGTCAGAATGTCAGGAGGTAGGCCTCCAAACTGTTTCAGCAGCCTCTCACATTGAATTTTTTTACTGATTCTTTTTAGTTATACATAACATAATCTGTTTTGATAAAATTATGCATGCATATTTATATCTATTGTAATTAGAACCACATTCTTGTGGAAGTACATAATGGTGGAATTTGCTTATTTTTTTAAAATTATATGTACATAGGAAAATTATGTCAGATTCAATCCACTATCTTTCCTATTTCCATCCCACTCCCTTACTTTAATTCCCCTTTGTCTATAGCACTGAACTTCTCTTTTCTCCTACCCCCTTATTGTGATTTAGCTTCCACAAATAACCGAACTTTCAAACTTTGATCTTTTGGAATTTGTATATTTCAGTTAGCATGATAGTATCCAGATCCACCTATTTAATAAATGTCATAAAGTTAATGGCTTTCATTAACTTTCAGTTCATTTCTAAAGTTTAGGTTACAGCTTAAGTTCTTTGTGGCTGAGTAATATTCCATTGTGTATTTATATTACAGTTTTTTTTAACCCATTAATCTGTTGATGGGCACCTAGATTGGCTCCATAGCTTAGATATTGTGAAATGTGCTGCTATAAACATTGATAAGGCTGCATAACTGAAGCATGATGACTTAAAATAATTTGGGATAACTGGTCAAATGATATTTTCATTCCTAGTTTTCTGAGGAATTTCCAAAGGGCTTTCCAGAATGGTTGTAATAATTTGGAATCACACCAACAATGTATGAGCATTCCGTTTTCCTCACATCCTCACCAAAATTTATCATTGCTCATACCCTTGATCATTGCCATTCTGACTGCAGTGAGATGAAATCTCAGTGTAGTTTTGATTTGTATTTTCTAATTGCTACATATGTTGAACATTTTTTCATATATTTGTTGACCATTCATATTTCTTCTTTTGAGAAGGGTCTTCTTGGTTCCTTCTCTACTTATTGATTGGGTTATTTGCTTTTTTGGTGTCAAGTTTTTTGAGATTTTTTTATATCTTGGAAATTAATGCCATATCTGAGGTGCAGATGGCAAAGATTTTGTGGGCTCCATCTTCATACACTTGATTGTTTCCCTTGCTGTGAAGATTTTAAGTTTTTGTTGTTTGTTTGTTTTTTTACCATATCATTTACTGACTGATTTTACTTCCTTTGCTTTAGGAGTCTTGTGAAGGAACTCAGTTCCTGAGCAAATTGAATTTTGATAAGCACAGCATTAGAGTAGTTGGAAGTCTTATTAACATACAGAGTTTAATTCAGTAAATCTGAGACTGGCTGATTGGTTTGTGATCCTGATTTTCAATAGCAGCAACCTTTGGAACCATAGTTAGCATTAGAAAATGATCTGATCCTGGATGCTGCCTTGAATACACTTATTTGCTATGTGTTGATTTGGATGTCAAGGACAAGAACCACTTTTCCCCCAAAGAAAAAAGAAATTAAAAAAAACTTAGTATTTATTTAGATAGGAAGACCCAGAAAAATGTAAGAAACTTTGTTCAGAAATTTTTGAAAAGCAGTAGGTATAAGATTTTCCTTACACACTGATTAAGTAGGAATTTGATGTATACCTTTATCACAAAAATATAAAGAGCATTGTCAAAAGAATAAAACCAGAATGCATATTTTAGAAAGTACAGTGAATTACAACTCCATTTCAAAAGCAAAATTCCCATTGTGATGCATATGCATCAAATGACTATTGCCACCTGCCATACCAAATTGCCTACCACCATGTTAGCATGCAGTTGTTGATTTACCGACACTGTCAGCAGCACATTATGTCAATCTCCTATGAGGTAGCATTATCCTAACCTTTGCTGTTGGTGATTTAGACTTTCTTTTTTCCTTTCTGTTTTGTTAATTTAAACCTTGCCTAGATGGGTAGTCATAGCATGTATCTGCCCTCCACTGTCACTTAATAGTTTCAGCTCATCCATAGAGCTTATATCTCTTTCAGAATTCTCAGCTCCCACTTGCATGATGTACTGGTGACCTTAGCTTCATTGGTATTCTGTAAATGTCAAAGATATGCTTGCCTCAGCTGCCTGGGCTCTGGTGAGCAGGTGGAAAAATGACCAGTTGAAAATGAGTTGTTAAGACCACTACAGTGAAAAGATTGATGCAATTAATTTTTCATTATGCACAGTGTCTGTGGATTCTAATCAGTTTGGATTGTTCTTCCTTTGAGGCACAAATAAAATGCAAATGGATTCAGAATGAAAAGGAGCATTCTTTATGGTATAGACTTTCCAAAGCTGTAAAACAGCTTAGAACTAATTTGTGGTGTTAGAAATATTTTATGAATTAGGCCCTGGCAGGCTAATGTAAGTTCTGTCTGGAAAATCCAAGCTGTAGCAACTATACAGGGCTGCTTGAGAGAGGTAGATTTCAAGGGCACAGACACAAATAAGAATGAACCTGAGGAAAACCTCACTGGATTGAAAAGGGAGTAGGGAGGAACAGGGATTTTTATTTGTTAAATTAATTGTGTAAATTAATATAGCACAAATAGCCCCAAATCAATCATTATGCTTGCAGTTTTATTTTCATAATCCATGTAAATAACTTGCTAAAACAGGAATACAGATTTTGTTGCATGATGAATTATATTCAATTTTAATAAACCATCTACAAAAATTGATTGATGTGAATATGGCAGTGGCAACCATGAATTATCATGGAGAGTCCAAACATAAAATCGCAAATACACTTAAGAGCACACTTCCCTTTTTTGATAAATTAAGATTCCTATAATTATGAAAAAAAAAATGATAATCTTTTATCGCTAGAGTGACTATTCTAATGAGGTTTTCACTTATTTATATGGAAAGGGCTACATTTATGTATCAATATTGTTTAGATGATATATTTAATTTTATTTGAAATAAAATTGGTAAGACTATACAAAGAGATAATGAAAAAATTAATCTTGAAAAATATGAGTACCTGGACATCAGAAAAGTATGGTGCTCTCCAGTGGTTTATGCTGTGCAACACGTGTTCTGAAATCTAAGACCTTCCCCTTTTGAACAACAAAACTGTTTTTTTAATATTTTTCCCTGAAGTAGTACAATAAGGAATTAAAATATACGTCTAGTAATTCTGGTAGATGATTATGATAAAATTTTGAATATGAATCACAGACCTTCCCCATCTTGCATTATCTTTTTGCTACATCATCCACATTTGATATCATATTTTTCTATGAATTCTAAAATGTTTCTTACATTATATCATGACTCAAGAAAAAACAGTTGGAATTGACCTTATCCACAGCAGTGAATATTCTAACATGACAGACTCAGAAACCCTTAATTATATAGTTACAATTGTGATTAACAATGATTTCATACAAAATTGACTTAGGAGATAGCAAATGCACTGATAATTTTAAAAGTACAATACACAAAGTCATTAATTTTTAAAAATTACTCGATATGTACACTGATTGTAATGATTAATTCAGTTGCAAACCTCTCTTTTTCATTGTTGCAGTTTGGATATGAGGTCTTCTAAAAGCTCATGTGTGAGACAATGCAGGAAAATTTAGAGGTGAAATAATTGGTTTATGAGAGCCTTAAACTAATTGTTGTATTAATCTGCTGACAGGGATTAACTGGGTGGTAACTGAGGGCAGGTAGGGTGTATTTGGAGGAGGTGGGTCAATGGGGCTCATCTTTGGGGCTTATATTTTGTACCTGGGTGAGAGGAACTCTCCCTTCTTTCTGATTATCATGTCCTGACCTGTTTTCATTCTCCACATCCTTCTGCCAAGATGTTCTGCTTCACCTTGGGCCCAGAAAAATGGAGCCAACCATCTATGGACTGATACCTCTTCAACTGTGAGCTCCAAATAAATCTTTCTTGGTCTAAAGTTGTTCTTGTCAGGTCTTTGGTCACAGTGGCAAAAACAAAACCAAAACAAAAACAAACAAACAAACAAAAAAAAAAACAAAGAAAAACCTGACCAAACCACCCCTTTATTTGTATAGATAATATTTGATATTTCAACTGTACATAGGTAGACTTCATAGAGACCTTCCCTGTACTCCTGATATTATCTTCTTCTGACAACTTCCCCATTTCCTAAACACTAGAAAAATGTGGCTGAGTAAACTTTATCCAGCTTATTAAATTAGATTTTTCTATTCTAAAAACTTAAAATTGATCATTACATTGATGTCCCCAATATTCTGAACTTCACTAGGATTATTTAAGGAAGAAAACTAATATTCCCATGAGCAAACTCATAGCCCATGGAAAAAAAGATATACGTGCATGTTATAAAAGGTAATAGATTATAAAATATAAATGCAGAATGTTATAGACATCTAGATGAGGAAATGTTGTGGCTTGTAGTATACTATCTTATTTAAGTAGAGAACCTAGAAAAATGAGTAGGTCAAGAAAAATGATTCAGGTTAAAAAAATATGAGATAACAGGTAGAGATTTCTGATTGAGCCAAGACTTATGTGGCTTTAAAATGTTATTATCTAAGGAAAAAAAAATAGTTTTAGGTAAATTTGGGCCTTGGAAGTGGGTAAGAAATTAAAACCAATGATATAAGAAAGGTCATTATGAAAATTGTGAAATATTTAGCATATTATCCTAATAATGTCCTTATGATATTTTTTGGTGGTGTTATGGTTTAGATATGAGGTGTCCCCTAAAAGCTCAGCATGAGAAAATGCAAGAAATTTTAGAGGCTAAATGATTGGATTATAAGAATCTTAACCTTAATCAGTGCATTAACCCACTGATAGGAATTAAAGAGGTGACAACTATAGGCATGTAGGTTATAGCTGGAGGAGGTAGGTCCCTATGGGTGTGCTTTTGAGGTATATATTTTGTCCCTGGTGACTGGGGCTCTCTCTGCTTTCTGATTGGCATGGCCTGAGCTGCTTTCTTCCTCTCTACACTTCTATTATGATATTATGCTTCACCTTGGGCCCTGAGCAATGGAATTGGCCATTTGTGTACTGAAACCTCTTAAACTGTGAGCTCCCCAATAAATTTTTTCTCCCCTATGTTGTTTTTGTCAGGTCTTTGTTTACTTTAACAAAATATCTGACTAAAATTGAGGGGCAGGAAACTCACATACCACCAAAGGCTGACAGTTGACCCAAAACACAGAGCAAATTTAGTGTAGATTTGTTTGAAATGGAGAATGTGTATGACAAGCAACAGAACCAGAAATCATATACTGGTGAATTATTACTATAAAGTTTTGAATGTGAATCACACAGGTCATTAGTTCTCACAAGAGTTGGAAATTGAACTTTGAAAGATTTCTGACTGAGGATTAATGAAATAAATATTGATTGAAACTTGACAATTATGAATGACTCATAAAAATGTTAACATTTTTTGTTCATGTTCACCTTTGATTAGTAAAGAGGGAAATAATATCACCTCATTTGTGCTTTATGCAAAATGAATAAATGAATAGTATTCTATCAACTCAGTTGCAGTCTAAAGAAGAGTTTGGAGAAAGAAAAGAACAGAGACAACAATTCTGTAGAAATACTTTAGAAACACTAGGGCAACAGAAATATGGAAAATTATTTGAGCCAGTATTAGTGAGGATAAAATGAGTGGTTTTAGTAATGACACATTTTCTCTAAAACTTTAATAAAGTTTGAAAGATAAGGTGACATTCAGAGTTGGTACTCTAGTAAAGAAAAATTTTAATTTCCATTTTTAGTATGAATAACTGAGATAAAGAGAAGTTGACCAGATTTTCAGCATAGCACATCTGATAGGAGATAAAGCCAGAACTTAGTTCATAAGCATTATGCTTTAGTGAAACTAAGGCAATAACAGTTCAGTTTCCAAAAAGCAAAGAAGTTCTCTTTCACTTATCGTGAACATTAGGTAATAGTGAATGATTTAGAGGAAGATGCCCCATTAGTACTGGACAGAACAGTGTTAGTTGCAAATAGCTAAAAATTTTCAAATTTGGTGTCAAAGGTGTGGATGTGAATGTGATTAATGTTAGGAAGAATGACTAAACAAGTGGGAAATACCAAACTCATGAAGTAGACAAGTAGAAAAAAAGATCAGTGAAAGGGAAATATTGAAATTATAAAGAAAATTACAAGAATCAGAAAAAGAAGAGACTACAAAAGAAGAGAAAAAGTTTTCATAAGGTGGTGTTTATCTTGTTAAGCCAAAGTATTTTCAAAACAGAGAATTTTGAACTTGGAAATAGAAAGGTCTTTAATAACATCAAAAAATGTGAGTAAAAAAAGAAGTAATATAAAACTGAATGAAACGTCATTCACAGCCATATGTTTGTATTCTCATTATAGCTCATTTAAACCTATTATGAGCTGCAGGTTCTCAGTGGGATGATATCCCTAGAGTACTTTACAAAATTGTAGTACATTTTTTTCCTTATAGTACCAAAAAAAAAAAAAAAAAAAACTGGCAAGAGACATTCTTAACATTCATTTGTTAGAATCTAGGGCTGCTAGATCTCATAAAGATCAAAAATACAATAGCTTTCAATTTAATATCCTTTCAAATGTTCCTTTACATTAAATAAGGTACAGAAATATGCTTATAACTTTATAAGACAAGACCTCAATATTGAATTGAAATTACTAATATATAAGCTAATTATTTTTAGCATAAGATACATTGATATATTCCAGTTATACAACTTTCATGTAACTCAAAGTATAGGATGTACATTATTTTATTTACAAAATTGAAAATTGTACATATTTTACAAAATCACATCACTAATCATTGCAATGCTGCTTTATCATGTTATTCATTCTGGTGACACAGCTCTTTATTGGTGTATTTGGAACTGTTCTACTATTGGCAATGATACATGTACAAAATACTGCCTAATTTTAAATGTTCTGGTGTGGACATTCTCAAGAATTTACAATCTAAACCTGTATATTTTGAAAACTACTATTTTCATTTTACAGTAATGTGTCGCTTAATAACAGGTGTATATTCTGAGGAACACATCTCTAGGGAATCATTTTTATGCAGACATCGAGAGTATACCTGTACAAAATCAGAGGTTATAGCCTACTACACCTAGGCTATATGGTTTATACTGTCATATAAGGTACATTATTGACTAAATGGTGCTTATGTAGTGCCTGACTTCATTTAAAATGTATTTATTATATTGATTATGTCAAATTTTCTCAAGGGGGTTTATTTTATATATATATAAATATTATATATTTCAAGTAGGAGCCAGGTGTAGTGGTGCATGACTGTAATTCCAGCATCTCAGGAGGCTGAGGTAGAAGGATCAAGAGATCAAAGCCAGCCTCAGAACTTTAGGGAGATCCTGAGTAACTCAGACCCTTCCTGTAAATAAAATATAAAAAAAGGGCTAGGAATGTGGCTCAGTGGTTACACTTAACCCTGGGTTCAATCCCCAGTGTAAAAAAAAAAAAATAAGATAGGAAAGAGAACACTAAAGCATATTGTACATACTGTATTTTACCATGTAATGTTGAAAAATTTATGTCTCCACCTTTTTTTTTAATTGCAAAAAGATGAGGTGTGGCCATTATGCGAAGTTTTAAAAAATTGTTCTGTCATCACTTAAAAATAATTTATTACAAAAATTCATGTATTATAAAGCTGTTTTTGGTGCAAGATTATACATTAATGCAGTGGTGATGGTTGTGTGGTAAAATACTATATTTGTATTAAAATGAGATTTTTGGACCTCATAAAGTTGAGAATCATTTTGTATTTGTAAATTATCTCAATAATATAATCCAGTTTACAAGAATCATTAAGGAAACTGATTATATAAAGAGAGTGATTTGATAGGAAGTTAGAAGAGAAGCCACCATTAGATAGTTGCATGTGTGGAGAAATGGAATAAACTCTCTTATTAGATGTTAGATTAAAGTCTGCCTTATTTTTTTCAACAAGTAGTAGATAGCATAGTGTTATAAAACTTAATATAACAAAACACTTTGTTTTATAATAGATTTATCATATACCTGGACCCAGACCTAGTAGGAGCCCTACAAATATATGTATACTTATATTTATATATACTTTATGTACACAATTTAAATATGTAAATTTATTCATGTTTATATACTGACATATTTATATATTACTCCAAGTTGAAATGACATCCTGTCTTATTGTCTACAGGGTATACTATTAGTATATCTCACCAGTAGCACATCAGCATTACCTGGATGCTTGTTAGAATTCCAGAACCTTGATCCCATTATTATACCAATAAAATCATACCTGGAATTTTACAAAAGATGCCCAGGTGAGTTATAGGCACATTATAGTTTGTGAGGTACTGGTATTAAGCATATTTTTTTAAACAAAGGGCTATATTTTTGCATGCATATTTACAGTTACTAAAGATGAATACCAAACTTATTCTCTAATCAAGCTTTATTGTTCTTGTTTGTACCTTTTCTATTAAAAGTTTACATATATACAGTCATATAAAGCATGATAATGTTACCATAAAAGACAGACTAAACTTACTATAGAGGTCCCATAAGATTATTATGGATCTGAAAAATCCCTGTCACTTTTTGAATGCATGGTTAAAGAAGAAACAAGAAAAAAAGAAAATACCAAAAGAGAAGGAACAATCCAAAAAAAAAAAAAAAATCACAATGAGTGATTTAATAGAAACTTGGGGACATTAACAACTCCTTAAAAGGTTTGAAAACATGAACTCCAGTCCTGAAAAGTTTTTATTAATGGAGAGAAATATTCACTATACATTATCTGCTTACTGGAGATGTATAATAATAATAAAAAAATGAACAAACCAAACCATGAAAACCATCACGGACAAATTTCTAAAGAGGACACCTCCTCAACTAGAACCTCAGGCATGTCCTCAGGAGGATTCCAGAAGAAAGCATTGTTATCATGGCAGATGGAAGCTTCATGCATCTTCTTGGTCCTGAAGACCATCCTGTGGGACAAGATGTGAACTGGAGGAGAGTGATACTGATGATTCTCACCCAGTATAGGACAAGGTTAATGTGCATGTTTGAGTCTTAGATCTTTTTAAAAACTTCAAAAAAAAAAAAAAAGAAAGAAAATAGTTTAAAATAGAAAAAAAAAGTTCATAGAATAAGGATGTAAATTAAAAAAATATTTACATTTGTACAGTATGTTTGTGTTTTAAGATATTTTGAAACTTTGTAATGCAAGAAGTTACAGTATACTGAGATTAATTTATGATGGAAGAAAGAATTTTTTAAACAAATTTAGTGCACTTTGTGTATTGTTTTTATAAAGTCTAGTGTACTATCATGTCCCGGGCCTTCACTGTCACTCATTACTGAATCACTGACTCAGCAGAGCAACTTCCAGTCCCGAAGCTCTATGTATGTTAAGTGCCTTATAGAAATGTACCATTTTTTAAATCTGTTATACCGTATTTTACTGTACCTTTTTATGTGTAAATGCCCTCCTACCACTGAGTTACAATATCTACAGTGTTCAGCACAGTTACTTTCTTTACATGTTTGTAGCCTAGGAACAATTAGCCAGTTGGGCTACAAGATCTACATCTGTATAAGCTCTCTGTTTGTGTCTGTGCCTTTCTCAGAAGGTATCCTCATTATCAAGTGACTCCTAACTGTGTTTGGTAAGGCCAAAATCAAAGAGTTGCCTTGATTTGAGAATTTGGGAAGGTCATGACTCAGAGCTTCTTCTTCTTCTTCTTTTTTTTTTCACAGCTAACAGTGCAAAGAAAATAATCTACATGCATTCAAATAGGTGAAAAAAGACTTCCAAAAGGAAAATGGATACTGTTTCTAGCTCAGATCTGAAGTTCTGATGTGATTTTCCTTAGTTGTTCTCCTTTGGAATATGCTGACAATTGGAATTTATGTCAGTTCTCTTTTTCCACCTTACTTCTACAATTAACCTTTTTTAAATATGTTTCTTTTGTCTTAAACATAAGACAGGGATACTTGTCAACTTTTTATACCTAGGGTGTAAAAAGGTCAAGGGCATCAAACAAAGTGTGGTCTAAAACCTGATGTCTGAGAAGGTCCTTACTGAAGATGTGGTAAGCTAGCAGTAAATACTTCTTGTATTCTTATATACAATTCCATAAGGGAAAGCTTGGCATTTGAAATGGGACAATTCAGATGTTAGAGTTTAGACTTATTGCACAGGTGGTAAGGGTGATGACAGATTTTGTTTAATGACTCAACCTTTTTATTATATTTATCCCAAAACTATTGTAAAAGAAGGCATTATAAAATTCCTAAGCCATGCCATTTACAATTTTATGGGATTTGTGTTGATAGCTGTTACCTCCATAAAAAGTTGCCTTTAATAAAATGTAACTGGTATAATTAATAACCACTGGCAGGTCTTAAGCCTATTGTGTTGTTTTTTTGTCTTAGCAGAAACAAGAAATGGAGCTTACATGACTTGAATGGCTGGAAAACAAGTATCCTTCAAATTAGGATGCATCTGGTAAAATTGAAGGAGAATCTGAGTTGAAATAGAGTCCTATGCTGTATAACAGTGGTTTAGTCAAGGACAGGCTGTGATACACAGGCCAGTCAGTGATTATAACTACCAATAATATAGTAGCTACTTTAGTGGGTATAAGTTCACCTATGACATGTGCACAATAGCAAAATTATCCAAGGTCCCACTTCTTAGAATGTGTTCCCATCATTAAGCCAAGTATAATTGTATATAAAACAAGTGGATGAGAGGTCCCTGTGTGATATATATATAGCATGTAACTAAACAATCCTCATTGCTGTGACTAAACTCCTTGTATTCACATTGAGTTTCATTTTTCAGATTTCTTAGTGCTTACACATTTATAAAACCTAAAGGCAGGAAAACAATGGAAACTGCACAATAATTTCAGTTTCCATTGTATTAATAATGATTAATTTTCATTCATTAATTCCTAAAAAAATTCCTCACATAACACTGCATTTATAAACTATAATATTTATCAAAATATATAATGTGTTGTGTTGTTTTGATCAATATGGTATGAATAATAACAAATAGTTTTTCAATCCAGAAAACATCTTAAAATATTTTAAATATAAGAACTAACAGTAACATAAAATTCAAAATGAACAAATAATTAATTGTATATGTATTTTTGTGTACAACATTTTTATTGTGTATGAGAATTATCAAAGAGTACCTAAAATATATCAAACATTAAAGATATTTATTTAGAATAAAAAACTCCTAGGAATAAAAAATTTAGTATAAGGATAACAATATACAACATAACTCTTATTTCTTAAAGAGGAGTTTGTGTAATTTAAGATAAATAATGGTTGTAGTGAATCATCATGATATTTACATTCTCTTGGATACATTTAAAAGTAAATTGTTAAATTTCCATTGAAAAATGTCAACATACACAATATGCTAGAAATCACATTCTTTTACAATAAGAGGTAGAGTTTACTGTGGACTTAATGAAGTAAAATTTGGGGGTCATATTTGCACAGGCCTTTTCCAAAGAAGATTGGAAGATTCCCTAACAATGGATTTATGAAACCATATGTTACATTACAGAAAAAAAAAAAATCACTGTAATTACAATTGGTTAAGACCCGGTCACATTTCAATTCTACTTACTCTCTCACAAATCTTCTAAATGTGATTTTAAAGTGGCTTTGGAAATTTTGTGATCCAGAGAGGAAATTGAGTTGGTGACACATTTGGTTTGGGTATAGTGAGATAAATTTATAGAATCCAAATTCACTTGGAAGAGAGCCATCCTACTGTAAAAGTGACTTCCATGTATATTCTTACCACTCACTGTAAATATTTATTCTTTATTATTAAAGGGTCAGCGGTCATACTGTGATATGAGCATATGCATCTAGCACTTGAACTATGTGAATAGTAGAGGAAAAGAAGGTTTGAAATCTGTGGAGTCAAAAGCCAGTCTGAGCAAACGTCTTCTGGTCATTGCCTGTATGTAATTGTTAATAGAGGATTTTTATTTATTCCTACCATAAACTGAATTTTTTTCCTGTCAGGAGTGCACTTCATAATGCAATTCTAATAGGAATATACAATATCACTAAAAAATATATTGCTCATGGAAGTTGCACCAAATAGAAATAGTAGAATTTTTAAGTGTGTAAGATAAAATTTATATGATACAAAATAACAAGTATTTCATTTTTTGTAAAGTCACCCATGAAATTTATAGAAAATAGACTTTAAACATGTTAAAAGGCTATTGCCTTTCTTTTCTTTACAGAAACTGTTACAAAATCATTAACCTATGAAGACCAGATTAAAAAAGTGTACCATCAACATTAGTATTTAAAAAAGTATTACAGATGGATATCAAGTAGTAAATTGAAAATAATAAGTTGTCCTCTGGGATATTTTCTTTACTTGTATGCTTTGAAAATTTGTAATTTTTGTGGTTTCTTTCTTTTTTTCGGAGAGGGAGTACCAGGAGGGATTGAACTCAATGAAACTCAACCACTAAGCCACATCCCCGGCACTGCTGGGATTACAGGTGTGCACCACTGCACCTAGCTTTTGATTTGTTTTTCATGCAAGTAAATATACATTCATATATAAATTTTGCTTTCAGTTTTTAAAGAAAGTTTATTAAAGAAAGTTCCCACAATTGCATAAAATCTGTACCCCACAAAATTGAATCCTATTCTATTTGCAGAAAAATAAAATAAAATAAGGTACATACATGTACATGTGTATTTGTATTGTGTAAAACTGAGCAAAGAAGTATTTGGAAAAATTGTTTTAGAACAAAAATAAATAAAATTATCTTTAGGCTCTTGATGTAAGAGATAAACACACATACAAGTGAGTGCCCTGCCTCCTTGGGGTATCTAGCAGGCAGGTCCACTGTCTCATTGTTAAGATAGCTCAGGGGGGAAGGGAGCATATACTAGCCACTCAAGCTGGAAGGCCACTGCCCTAGGTCACCTGCCTGGCCAGTCATAAGTATGGTCAAGTCACATCAGCACACAGTGGCCTGTGCACTACTTTCCCATTTCTGCAAAAGGAAGCTGCATACAGTTAGCTCCCTGCCATGTACTCTGGTCCACAATACTGCATGCAGCTATACCATGACAGATGTTTTACCAAAAACCTGAAACTGAATATTGACTGTTTTAAACTGATTTTTCATTATTGTTATTTTTAAAATAGTTGATGCCATTTGGACCATTTTAATCTGTGGCAATCCATTTAAAATTTCTGATAAACTACAGACATAATCATATTTTATTCAAATACCACTTTGGAAGAACATTTAGACTAATTAAAGTATATTATCAGTAAAGAAAATTTAGATGAATATGGAAATTATGTGGTTTTTAAAAATCAGTAAAATTGTAGTAGTTATATTAAGATGAAACTGACACTTGAAATTAAGATAAAATTATCTCATATTAAACTGCAAGTAAAACATGGCATGTAGTAGAATGGGGATTTTTAAAAGACAAAAAGCTAAGAGGTGAAGAAGTGAATCATAGTATATAGCCAGGAACCATATAATACCTAATGGTGTGAAAATGGGAAAATGAGATAGTCACACATCCTTAAGAACATAGAGCCGCACAACCTAAGAGTTTCCTGTCTGAACCAATAAATGGCTTCTGTCTGGCATCACTACATGCTACTTCCATTTGAGGCTAATTCAAAATATCCTTACTTGTGAGCACTAGGCGTTTGGTCTCTTCTGTAAGTCTCCCCTTGCCCCTGCCCCTTTCTTTAATGTGACCTACTTTGGCCTTCAAAGCTATATAGTTTTGTGCACAGATTTTCAATTTTGGAATTTTCATGTCTGTGTTTTTAAAATGGACATTTATCACTAATCTTTCTTTTCAATGCTCTGGTAGCATGCGGACTGAGAATCTGAAACATATCTTTAAAACAAACAACTGAATAAACAAAACAAAAAATGCCTTTGAGCAAACTACTTTTTGCAAAATGGAAGCTTTTTGAATTCAACAATAAATGACTGCAAACTATTGATTTTTTAAATTAAAATAAACAAAAAAAAATCATTTTCAAATGATCTCTGATCCTAAAGACAATGGAAGATCTATTGTAATGAATATTAATAGCATTTACTCTGAGCACAGAAAATTGATCCACCTGAAGACATATTCTCCTGACTTACACTTTCTTATACTATTTTTGATAAAGAACAAGAAAAAAGTTTTCAGTAACAATCCTATGGCGGCCCATAGGAGTTGACAGGACGACCTAATAGGTGTTATGGAACTTATTATTGATTTATTAATTTTCTTCATGTAAACCATTATTGCTCTCCTGTTGTTCTTTCCTTGTTTGCCTTATCATTATTGAGAAATAACAGTGTATGTTAGGAACAAAACAGAACAATCAGACAACAAAATTCTGTTTTTTGTTATCCATCATGACTAAAGGATCTACAGGATCCGAGTTTACCACCAGTACTCCAACATGCAAAGAAGTTTAATAATAAAATTGTACATATCAAACCTATGTGTATATGTGAATATATAGAACAGATTTGATTCAGCTGAAATGCACTGTAGTGTTAAGATTAGCATAGTGTACCAAGGCTAGTAACTAATTGGAAAAGAAACAGGATGGTTAGAGAAAATTGTATAGATTTTGTAAAAATCTTGCTGTATTTTAGCCAATAAGGTTAGCATGAGGCTTTTAAAATTTATTCAAAAAGAATATTTTAGAAAATCTTTCTATGGATTCAGCTGCCTAGTATTTGAGATTCAGGCTCTGGATTTTGAGAAGACAGCTTAGCTGTCTGCACTAATGAAATCACCCTTCACACTACCAATCTCTGGCAGAAGTACAATAGTGCATACCTATAATCCCAGCGGCCTGGGAGGTTGAAGCAGGATTGCAAAGCCCTACTAAGAGAGGCCCTAAGCAACTCAGCAAGACCCTGTCTCAAGTTAATGTTTTTTTTTTTTTTTTCTTTTTAAAGGGCTTGGGATGTGGCTCAGTGGTTGAGTACTCCAGGGTTCAACACTTAGTACAAAACCACCACCACCACCACCACCACAACAACAACAACAACAACAAAAACTACAAATCTTTGCTCTGCTTTATAGACAGATTTCTGTGGGCTCCATCAGTGAAGACCAGATAAATTGCTAAATATAGAACATAAAATAGGGATGAGTAGACTAGGGAATTATAGAGCAATACCCTGGGAAACTTAGTTACTCCATATGATTATAGTTTGCATATAAGTATTCAAAATTTTACATTAAAATGTATAGAAAATATTCAGATGATAAAATTATGGTATAAAAGTTATGGATTTGTTTCCAAAAGTAGATTTTTCTAAAGATGTTGCTATTAACATTTTCTCCAAAGTTGACCTATTTATTTTCAATAATGCAGAGCATATATTTTCTGACATCTACTTCTAAATAACATGAAATACAAATTTACAGAAGCCATTTCAGTCCATTGCTATTATATACATTTATTTGTATTATTATATTAAGGGAATGAGCCACAATTTCCAAACTATCAGTATTATACTAATCTGTTTCTCGCTTACAGAATAAATTTTAACCAAGAATAATGTTGTATGAATACTACAAAATACTTGATTGGGGTAGTAACTCCATCATTCTTTGGCCTTTCATGACTGATTTCTCTTTTTTATCCATTTTTTTTTAAATTAACAAATATAGCACCAAATTGCAAAATAACACGTAAACACAAGCAAAAGGATGTCATCAGGCTCAGTATATCAATTTCAAGTGTGAGGCATCATTAATGTTATGGTATAGATATGAGGTATCCCCCCAAACTTATGTATAAGAAATACAAGAAAATTTGGAGGTAAATGATTGGATTATAAGAGTCTCAACCTAATCTGTATATTAAACTCCACATAAGGATTAAACGGGTAGTTACTGGAGGCAGATGTGGTGTGGTGGAGGAAGTGGGTCATTGGTGGTATCCATTGGTGTGTATGTGTGTGTGTGTGTGTGTATATATATATATATATACATATATATATGTATATATATATGTGTATATATATATGTGCATATATATATATATATATATAATATTGTCTCTGATTATAGGAGCTTTCCCTCTCTGCTTCATGAATATTATGTCCTGAGCTGCTTTCTGCCATCAGGGTCTTCAGCTATGATGTTCTAACTTCACTCAGGCACAAAGAAATTGAGTAAGCCTTGTTTGTACTGATACCTCTGAAACTGTGAGCTCCAAATAAATGTTTTCTCCTCTAAAATTGTTCTCTTCTAAAATTTTCAGGTCTTTTTAATCACAGTAGAAAAAAAAACTGACTAAAATAATATAGTAACGTAACTTTTCTATAGGAGAAAAAGGATTCCTGATTTGTTTAATTTTGGAGATTCTAAAATAATAAAACAAATTTACACAAATATAATGGAAATGTCTCACAATCATTACCTTATAAGAATTTAATCTATTTTTGTTGTGACTATTCCTTAATACAAATAAGATTACTACTAAAGTGAATTTATTCATGGATTTGGACTATGTTGAATGATATGAACTAAATTTTTTTATATCTCCATTGTCTATAAATGAATATTTTTTCTTTTTTATTTATTCTTTTTAATAATCATGATAATGGGATTTATTTTGACATATTTACAAAAGTATAAATATAAATTCTTCTAATTCAGTCCCTAGTACTTCCCCCTTCACTCCCCTCCTTCCTCCCATGTTCTTTTCATACTACTAATCTTTCTGCTGTTTATTTGCATATACTTTTGATTTAGTGTCTTGTGGAAGTACATGATGGTGAGATACACTCTCACCATATGTACATAGGAAATTTAGGTAAGATTAATTTTATTGTTTTTCCCTACCCCATACCTCTTCTCTTCCCTTCAATCCACTTGGTCTACTCCACTGATTTTTCATCTATTTTTTTAATATCACCCCAGGCCTTATTTTGGATTAGCTTCTGCATATCAGAGAAAACACTCAACCTTTGGGTTTTAGGGCCTGGTTTATATCACTTAGCATAATAATTTCCAGATCCATCCATTTGCTGGCAAATGCCATAAAAAGTCATTCTTCTTTATAGCTGAGAAATAATCTATTGTGTATATATACCACATTTTCTTATTCTTTTATTTGTTGAAGGGCACTAAGTCTCATTCCCTAGTTTCTATACTGTGAATCGTGCTACTATAAATATTAATGTGGCTGCATTGCTATAGTATGCGACTTTTAAATCCTTTGGATATATCTGAGAACTGGAATGTCTGTTCATATGGTGGCTCCATTCCTAGTTTTTTGAGGAATTGCCATACTGCTTTCCAGAGTGGGTGCACTAATTTGTAGTCCCATCAACAATGTATCAGTATAGATTTCCCCCCATATCCTAGAGAATATTTATTGTTAGTTGTATTTTTGATAATTGCCATTCTGACTGGAGCGAGATGAAATCTCCATATAGTTTTAATTTGCATTTCTCTAATTGCAAGATATTGAATATCTTTTATAAATATTTTTTGACAATTTTCATTTATTCTTGTAAGAAATGTCTATTTAGTTCTTTTGCCTAATTATTGATTAGGTTTTTTTAGTTTTTTTGATGTTAAGCTTTTTGTATTCTTTGTATATCCTAGATATTAATGCCCTATCTGAAGGAGCTGGCGGCAAAGATTTTCTCCATTCTGTTGGCTCTCTCTTCATGCTCTTAATTGTTTCCCTTACTGTGAAGAATATTTTTAATTTGATGTCATCCCACTTATTGATTTTTGATTTTAACTTTTGCACTTTAGGAGTCTCATTATGGAAATCAATTCCTGAGACAACATGTTATAAAATTGGACCTACATTTTCTTCTAGCAGTAGCAGGGGTTCTGGCCTAATTTCTAGGTTTTTGATCCACTTTGAGTTGATTTTTGTGCAGGGTGAGATAGGGGTTAAATTTTATTCTTCTACATATGGATTTCCAGTTTCCCCTGAACCATTTGTTAAAAAGACTGTCTTTTCTTCAGTGTATGCTTTTACACCTTTGTCTAGTATTAGATAACTGTAATTATGTAGATTGGTTTTTGTGTCTTCCATTCTATTCCTTTGGACTTCAGGACTCTTTTGGTGCCAGTACTATGCTGTTTTGGTTACTATATCTCTGCAGTGTAATTTGAGGTTCAGTATTGTGATACTTCCTGCACATTTTTTCCTGCTGACGTTTGCTTTGATAATTTGGGTCTCTGATTTTTCCAAGTGATTTTCATAACAGCCTTTTCTAGTTCTGTGAAAAATATCATTGGACTTTTGATGAAAATTGCATTGAATGTGTACAACACTTTGGGGAATATGGCCTTTTTGACAATATTAATTCTGCCTATTGAAGAATATAGGAGGTGTTTCCATCTTCTAAGGTATTTTTCAATGTCTTTCTTTAGTATTCTATACTTTTTATTCTATACTCAATCTTTTATTAGATTGATTCCCGTGTGCGTGTGTGTGTGTGTGTGTGTATGTGTGTGTGTGTATTAGGTAATTGTGAATGGGATAGCTTTCTGAATTTCTTTTGTATCAGATTCATCACTGGAGTACAGGAACATGATTGATTTATGGGTGTTGATCTTGAGTCCTGCTACGTTGCCGAATTCATTTATAATATTTAGAAGTTGTCCAGTTGAGGTTTTTGGATCTTCTAAATATGTCATCAGCAAGCAAAGATGATTTGAGCTCTTCTCTTCCCATTAATTTCCTTCCTTTGCCTAGGTGTTCTGGGTAGAGTTTTAAGGACTATATTGAATAGAAATGGTGAAAGTGGGCATTCTTGTCTTGTTCCTGTTTTAGACAAAATGCTTTCAGTTTTTCTCCATTCAGAGTAATGTTGGCTTTACATTTGTATATATATAGCCTTTTACAATGTGTATGTCAGTTTCTTCTATCCCTAGTTATTCTAGGGTTTTAAATATGAATGAGTGCTATATTTGTCAAATGCTTTTTTTTGCATTTATTGAGATAATCACATGATTCTTGTTCTTAAGTCTATTTGTGTGGTAAATTACATTTATTGATGTGGAACCAATATTGCATGTGGAACCAATATTGTATCCATGGGATAAAATCCACCAGATAATTTGCTTTATCTTTTTAATGTGTCTTTAAATGTGGTTTGTGGATATTATATAAGACCTTTTACAACCATTACATCGAGGATATTGTTCTGACATTTTCTTTTCTTGATGTGTCTTTTTCTGATTTTGTTATCAGGGTGAATCTGATTTCATAGAATGAACCTGGTGTCCCTTCCTTTTTAATATCATGGATTGAGTTGAGGAGGATTAGCATTAGTTCTTATATTGGCTGAGAATCTATCCAATCCTGGGTTGTTCTTTGAAGGAAGGGTTTTGATAGCTGCTTCAATTTCATTACTTGAAGTTGATCTGTTTAAATTTTCTATATCTTAATGTTTCAATTTGAGTAGGGTTCTATGTCTCTAGGAATTTGTCAATATCTTCAAGATTTCTACCATTTTGGAGTATAAATTTTCAAATAGTTTTTGATCCTTTGGGTTTCAATAGTGTCTGTGGTGATATTTCCTTTTTCATTTTGGCTTAATTTTGGTTAGTTTGGCTAAATTTTATTTTGTCTTCCAAAAACCAACTTTGTTTTATTAGTCTTTTGTGTTTTTCTAAGTCTTAATTTCATTGATATTTTTTGCTGGATTTTAATAATTTAATGTCTCCTACTGATTTTTGTGTTGTTTTGTTCTTTTTCTATGGCCTTGTAATGTAATATTAGATTATTTATTTGGTATCCTTATATTCTCTTATTTATTATTCTTTATTTACTTATGTATTTTGGTACCTGGGATTAAATCCAGACTCTTTTAACCACTGAGCCACATCCTCAGACCTTTTATATATATATATATATATATATATATATATA
>NW_026000108.1:49119044-49143965 GCF_001458135.2 Marmota marmota marmota | reverse complement strand
TGGGCATCTTCATTATAATGTGTCTAGGTGTGGATCTCTTATGATTTTGCATATTCGGCGTCCTGTAGGATTCTAGGATTTGGGATTCTGTCTCATTCTTCAAGTCTGGTAAGTTTTCTCGTATTATTTCATTGAATATTTGCTCATTCCTTTGGTTTGAACCTCTGTCCCTTCCTGTATCCCAATGACTCTTAAATTTGGTCTCTTTATGTTATCCCATATTTCTTGGATGTTCTGCTCATGGTTTCTTAACAGTCTTGCTGAGCTGTCTATGTTCTTTTCAAGTTGAATTACTTTGTCTTCATTGTCTGATGCTCTATCTTCTATGTGTTCTACTCTGCTGGTAGTATTCTCAATTGAGTTTTTAAGTTGGTTTATTGCTTCCTGCATTTCTAGGATTTCTGTTTGTTTGTTTTTTATAACCTCTATCTCCCTGTATAGTTGGTCTTTTGCTTCCTGGATTTGTTTATGTAATTCATTGTCGAAGTGATCTTTCATTGTCTGATTTTGCTGTCTAATGTCTTCCTTGAGACTACAGATCATCTGAAGCGTGTATATCCTGAATTCTTTAGCTGACATTCCAACTGCTGCAGATATTACCTCTTCTAACGTTGAGTTGACCTGCATTGCTTGTGGTCCTTTCTTTCCTTGTCTCTTCATACTGTTCGCGTTTCTTTCTGCTTGGTGAAACTGTTGTGCTATTGAATTTTCCCCCTATATATTTATATTGCTCTTGTATAGTTGCAAAATCTCCCTCGCAGGCGCGGGCGGTGGCTCTGCCCCTCCTCCAATTGGGGCAATGTGCCTACCACGCTGACAGGCCGCTGGGCCTGTTCTGCTGGTGGGTCGCAGGTCCGCCTACCTTGCAGGCGCGGGGGGGGGTGGCTCTACCCTTCCGCAGGCCGCTGGGCCTGTTCTGTCTGTCGGTTGCAGGTCTGGCCTGTTCTGCTGGTGGTCACAGTTCCGCCTACCTTGCAGGCACCAGCGGAGGGGGTGGCTCTGCCCCTCAGCAGGCTGCTGGGCCTGTTCTGCCGGGTCGTCAGAGGTCCACCTACCTTGCAGGCGTGGTTGGCAGCTCTGCCCCTCCGCGGGCCACTGGGCCTGTTCTTTCGGTGGTCACCAATTTGTAGGCCAATGGTGGATGTGATATAGGCGATGGAGAAGATAGGCACAGGTTGGTCTCCGCTCAGGTGGTGGTCTCCAGCGGGATGAGGATCCTACTTAATAGCAGGGGAGTCCTATCCATGTGATAGCACCAATGAAAGGTGAGTGACTCACCTGAGACAGATATTCAACCAAGAGATTTTACTGGGGGGCAGAAAGAGAGAGACAAAGGGCAGAGAGAGGAGAGAAAGAAGAGGAAGAGGGCAGAGAGAAGAGGTTATTTCAAGTATTTAAATGGGACTTTAATTGACTATTATTCTAGTGTAATTCTTTTCTTTTAATTGACCATTCTTCTAGTTTAATTCCCTCCTATGCTGATTTTGTATTTTTCATTTTATTTTCATAAAATATTTTATTGAGTATGTTTTGTATGTTTTGCATTTTAGTTTTGGATTTCACTCCTTACATCTTCTTCCAGTTATGGCTTTAAGCCATTAGATGAAATAAATTCAAATGTCCTGAAGCTACAATGTTGGCTATTGAGTTAACAACTATTGTTCAAGTTAAAGAGCTATTTACATGGTCAAAATTTATATTAGAGTCATTTATAGTAAACCGTGTCAAGATGAAGAAAATTCTTGCTGAATTTTGGCTTGGATTCCACTCAGATTTGGACATTTAGCAGATATTCTTCAAACTTTGGCTCTAGATTTCTCAAGAGGTGTAGGGGCACAGGAGCCAGTTCCCTAGCTGCTCCTGACTTCCTACCAGCAGCTTGTAGTCTGTCAGCTCAGTACTCTGCAGCTGACTGCTTGTAGGGTGTAGTGTTGTGGCTTGGCTGGCTCTTTCTTTCTTTCTTTCTTTTTTTTTTTTTTTTTTTGGTACCAGGGATTGAACTCAGGGCCACTCAACCACTGAACCACATCACCAGCCCTTTTTTGTATTTTACTTGGAGACAGGGTCTCCCTGAGTTGCTTAGGGCCTTGCTAAGTTACTGAGGCTGCCTTTGAACTTGAGATCCTCCTGCCTCAATTTCCTGAGTCCCTGGGATTACAGGTATGTGCCACCACACCCGGCTGTGACTTACCAGTTTCTATTGTGTATGGTAATTCAGGAGGCAGGCTCTGGAATGTCCCTGTGGTTGCTGTGGTTTGCTATGTACCTGCTCACATCTATAGGATTCTTTTCATGACTGTGAAGATCCTGCTGGCTGTGAGTGCAGGAATTCTGGTTGTGGGTTTTCCATGGGTGTTCTATAGTGCAGAAGTATTTCCTGGCCTATGCTGCTGTCAGGGAAACAGTAGTTAAGAGACTCTGGTGGTTCACCTAGAAGCTGGTTTCTACTGTCCCAGGTTGTGAATGCCAGGCATTGATTCCCTTTGCTTACTAAGTCTAATGCAAGGTCCCACAGTTATCCAAACAGTGCCTGGTCACTTCTCAGGCTGTGTACAAGTTAAGGCTGGGATTGGCACCTTCCTGCTGCACCAATTCTATTAATTTTCTATGTTACTAGATATCCAGGAAGCTTCTCTCTGGTATGAGCCCTGATGTGATCCCAGACAACATCCCTAATCTTCCCACATTTCCTCTCCTCAGTGTCAGTGGTAGGGACCTGGTGAATCTGCTTTCCTCCATTCACAGACAAAATACTTCATTGATGTCTCTGTCTGAGTGGAGTGAGCGGACACTACACAGAACTTTCTACCCTTGCTTTGTTCACAGAGGCTGTGCAGGGTGAGGCACACTTTCTTTCACGGGTCCCCACCAACCTCTTCCTTTCTGGTTATTCCCAATGAAAGGGAGTTTCAGTGATTTTCAACTAGTTGTGGTCCTTCTAGGAAGTTATTTCTTAAGAGGTCTCATTGCAGAGTACTTCCCTCTGTTTTAATTTGCAGTTGTCTGGGCATGGGGAGATGCAGTGCTGATTTAAGGGGATGAATGGTTGGCTAAGAGTGACACAAGTGGATTGTGGACGCCTAGTTAAGTTTGCATGATTTGTTTTTAAGCTGCTTGCTTTGATTCAAGGATGCTTCTGTTTCCATTGCACTTTAAATTTTGACTGTCTTTTCAAGTTTTTAAGTGGGTAAGCTTAAAATATTTTCTGCTCCCCATCTCTGTTCTCTCTGTGGCCCCTTTCCCTTCTCAACACAAGGCTCAGGATTGGGGTTAGAGAAACTCTGAGGTTTTTTTTCTATTCTGGTAAACTATCTACTGTTCTTTTCAGGTAATATTGAATCTTAGAGAATTTATTTTTCACCCACCTCTCAAATCTGCTCTTCCTTTGCTGCTTCCTTTCTGTGTTGTGAGGAGATCAGGACTCACTGCCTAGCTCATTTCTGCCATCTTCCTGTTTTTGCAGGATTTATTCTCTTGATAAAATCTATTTTGGGTCATTCCTCTTTACAAATTTAAAAAAAAGGAAAGTATATGAATTGTAAGGAGGCTGGAACAATTGGAACTGTGCCTAAATATTCTGATTCTTCTTGTTAGCTAAGTGACATTAAATAATATATTAAAGTATTATTAAACTCAGTTTTCTCATTTGTATGATATAAATAAATAACATGAATAATTCCTAGATTATCAAAGTCAATTGTATTGATTATAAATATATGTGTGTGTGTATATATATATATATATATATATATATATATATATACAAAAAGTGAATAAATAAATTTATGAATCTAAATGAATTCACATATCAACATGCACACACAAACACTCATACAAAAGACTCATAATATACATCCCTTAACATTCTGTTTTTTGAAAATTCTGTTCATATATCATGTTTTGAGATGTCAAAACTTGTGGAAACTCTTGTTTAAAATCTCCAGAAAAATACCTATGATACTATTACTCTCCAACTCTTAGAGTTGGATCCATTGGGAGGGTCTGTTGAAAATCCTAAGCCTGTTCCCCCACTGTACAGGGAGATGTTAAAGTTCTGGAGACCAAAAGAATCATTTCTTGATCATAGTATTTGACCTACTGTGTTGACTCTTCTTCATGAATTTTCCTGAAGCTAACGAAGTAGCCTCAACTATTTGGCACTTACTTAAATCAGAATACTTGAAAGAATATGTATTATTTAAAACATGATTCTCAAGATGTCTTTAGGTAGCATGGGTTTCTAGCTGTAAGAGCAGTGCATGTCATCAGTGCATTGCTTGGCAACTCTTGCTTTATGTCACTGCATTACACACTTCTATTTCTGACTTGAACCTGTGGGAAGGAAAGTGGAGGTTCTTGCTTTCTGGGGAGTGCACTATTCTCTCTCTCTCTCTCTCTCTCTCTCTCTCTCTCTAACTGTTTAATGTAATTATTCTTTCTTTTATGCAACCAAATTATTCTTCCTGGAGTCTAGTCTTGTCTCGTGCCTAACAATGTGTTATGAGACTAGAAATTGAAAGAAAAATATTTTTGCTCTCATAGATTATATCATCATAAGACAAGAGCCAGTATGACAGGCAGATGAATAAAACAACTGAATTTTTTGGTGAATTCTTGATAGAAAAATTCTGAGACAAGAAATTAAAGGGATGAAAGATCTTGGGGAAGATGAAGTGAAACAAATTAGCTATTTTGGATTTTTTCATTGTTTCTACAGTACAGAGGCTTTGTCTGTAATTAATTGGCCTGCACAGGCAAGAGACTGAATTGTTTTATCATATTTTATTGGTAGGGAGGTTAGTATCTGCCCAGCTATTATTGTCTGGAGTTTAGGGGCAGTCCAGCACTCTCTCAGGTACAGCCTATTGAACCAGTGGGCACAAGTGCCATGGGAGATAACAGAGAATTGATTGCCAAAGAACACAAGGGTTAGGTAGAGTTTCTCAATGTTGGTTGCTTATTAGAATCACATAAGGAGGTATTTAAGATCCCAGTACAGAGTAAATAATGATTTAAGGGTAGAAAGCAGTTCAAACATCAGGATTCTGTAATGTTAAATGCCAAACACACTGTGTTTTCTCTGTGAATTTATGTTTATGTATGCTTGTATACCTGTAAACACTTAAGATACTTTATTATATACTAAATCTATTTTAAATAGTTAGACAAAGCTCTTTTTTATAACCATTTTATTTTTAAAAGTAAAGGTACTCAATTATTGGTGAATATCAAGAAGCCTCATAGCTTCCAAACTTTCTGAGGGGCACCAATAATCTTTGGAGAAGCACTGAAAATGCTTTAATGTTTAACTTCTTGGTTACCATTTTCAGAATTAAAAACAATATTTTTCTTAATGTGCTCCAGTCACAATATACTTGTCTTTCATTAGAAATTCTGAAGTACATATACCACATTTTAGGTTGGTTCCACAATTTAGTTATTGTGAACTGTGCCGCTATAAACATTGATGTGGCTGTGTCCTCTTAGTATGTTATTTTTAAGTCCTTTAGGTATAAACCAAGGAGTAAGATAGCTGGGTCAATTGGTGGTTCCATTCCAAGCTTTCCAAGGAATCTCCATACTGCTTTCTATATTGGCTGTACCAATTTGCAGTCCCATCAGCAGTGTATGAGTGTGCCTTTCTCCCCACATCCTCGCCAACACTTATTGTTGTTTATATTCCTAATAGCTGCCATTCTGACTGGAGTGAGATGAAATATTATTCAGCATTAAAAGAAAATCAAATCATGGAATTTGCAAGTAAATGGATGAAGTTGGAGATTATAATGCTAAGAGCAATTAAGCCAATCCCCAAAACCCAAATGCTGAATCTTTTCTCTAATATAAGGATGCTGATTCATAATGGGGATGGGGAGTGCATGGGAAGAATAAATGAACTTTAGATGGGGCAAAGGGGAGGGAGGGATAGGGATGGGGCATGGGATAGGGAAAAAGGTGGAATGAGATGGACATCATTACCCCACATACATGTAAGAAGACACGAATGGTGTGACTCTACTTGGTGTACTACCAGAGACATGAAAAATTGTGCTCTATATGTGTAATATGAATTGCATCACATTCTGCTGTCATATACAACAAATTAAAATAAATAAAAATTTAAAAAGAAAAAGAAAGAAATACTGAAGTATGTTTAAATGATTTATTCCCTCTTCATTAAACAAATGTCATTTTGAGCAAATGCTGAAGTGAAATTCGAATTTGCCTTATGAATAGTAACCCCCTCCCCCATGCACTAGGTGGGATTAAGAGGTCCTGGTTTACATAAATTCATCTTCATTTTCTGATATATGCTCATTTAGACATTACATTTGATTTCATAAATACCTTCATCTTTTTGTTTAAATTACTCTCTATCACTTTGAGAAAAGGATGAATTCAACTGAATTTAGAATATGTTGTACTGGGGCTGGGGATGTGGCTCAAGCGGTAGCGCGCTTGCCTGGCATGCGTGCGGCCCGGGTTCGATCCTCAGCACCACATACAAAGATGTTGTGTCTGCTGAAAACTAAGAAATAAATACTAAAATTAAAAAAAAAGAATATGTTGTATTTTGCTATTATGTCCAAAAATTCTTTTAGGTTTTATGTTACTAAAACAGTTTTTATTTTTTTAAAAAAATATTTTCGAATCAGAGAATCATAGGCATTATTGGTTGAAATATTATACATCTATGAACACTGTGTCAAAGGCCCATAGACATTTTGAATACAAATTCAATTATTACTTATCCTTTGAATGTCAGTTTCATAGTTTCACATATCTTCAGAATGGTACACGTCCTTATTTTCATTTGATATTACATTATTCTAACATGTCTCTCTCTTTGAAAACTCATCAAACCTTTTTCACTTTCTCTGGCAAGGAAACAAAGAAGGAAATATACTATTGAAGAAGAATCCTCAGTGAAAATGAGGTGAGATAATCCAGAAACGGGGTTTACTGACAAAGCCTTAACAACCTTCTGCAGTAGCAAAGATAAACACCATTGAGTAGTTTTAGACCAAGAAACATGGTACAGAAAAGACAGAATATATCATTGAGGCTTAATTGGCCCTTCAATTTTAAGAAGCAACTTAAAATTGCTACAATACTATTTGATATACTCAGTCTTTTAATAGCATACACTTGAGATAAAATTTATGCTCTATAGCTAATGAGATATATGAACATTGACCAATTGTTCAGTTTTTCTTTGTCCTTGTTTCCTCATTTGAATAATGAAGATAATGGTATCACATTTCAGGCTTGTTTTTTGAGACTCTAAAAGAGCACCTGGCAGAGTTAAGAATAAGTAAATATTAGTTCCTCTTCTGCATGCTTTATTTAGTCCTTTGCCTGTTGGTGAAGAACACAGCTGATGGCTTTTGCAGTAATTCCCTTACCCATCATGGTTACTATCAGTGAGGTAAAGCTTTGTAAACCTGGGGGCATTAGCTTCCTTTTCTTGTTGTGTGAATTCATGGTGTATCTTAGAACTGTTCAGCCACCTGCCTAATGTGCTGTATCCCTATGTTCTTTAAGCAGAAAGAGGAAAGGGAAGGACAGTAAGAGGAATGTTCACTAAGTATGTTCAGTAAGAGGAATGGGAAGGACAGAGAATCTCAATTCTCTCTTGTAAACATGGGTTCATCCAAAGCCCTTTATCCTCAGAATTACCATTCTGTATCTTACAAGGAATGAGGGACAGAGATTCTGTCCAGTTTTATGTTTGAGAAATTTTTTAGAGAAAAGAAATGTCTAATGAATGAAGGAAATTCCTAGACTAAAAAGACAGCAAACCATTTTTTTTTTCTGCATGAGGTATTTAACATTCTGGAAACAATTTATTTGACCGAACTACTTCATATAATCATAAACTAAGTCAAACAAGATGAACATATGCACATTGTTGAGCTGAGTGGTGGAATGGGTCTTCCAGCAGCAACACACCTGTGTAACAGCATAATTGTCAGGTAAATAGCTCTTTTACAGCTAATTAGAATTGAATTTGAGATACTGCTTTGAAGCTCCAGTAGGGGAGCACAGCTACTTTGCACATCCTTGACTGACAAATTCTGTCTCTTAGAGCTGGAAAGGTCATTTTTGCATTGTTGTTGCTATCAAACCTGCTGAGGAAGAGAAAAGCCACAGAAACTGTCTCCTTGACCCTCAGTCAATATGGGGTGTTGGATATCACTGCTGGAGAGTTCCCACATGCAGTCTTTTACTCAACTATTCATAAATAGGGACTCATTGCTTATTGTTCTAAACATAGACTTTGAGTAAGTCTAGAAGCTAGCATTATAGATTGTGGCATAACTTGCTTTATCCTGCAAACTACATAGAGTTCTTGTGACAGTTTCTGGACCAGGTAGAAAACAGTTAATCAGGGCTTATTTTACCTTTAAAGTTCTGATTCCTTTGTAGTTTTATAGATCCAGAGAGAATTTTAGAGAGCACTGAAAAAATAAAATGAACCCAGGGGCTTTAAAACACTATTGGTTTGAAGTCAATTGGCATTTCAATCTGCTCCACAGAGAAACAATATCCTTATCAAAGCAGTTCCAAACACAGAGCTGAATCGGGTGTGGCATGAATTAACTTTTGTTCTTTAGGATTTTCTTCTCAGTGTAAAGAGGACACACCAATGTTAGAAGAAAGAATGTGAGTATAAAAGTCAAGGAAACATCTCCAAGGATAGGGATCCATGCTCTTCCTTTTACAATTGAAACACTGAAGAATTCTGTGAGCATAAGCTGGTTTCCATAAATGATACCACACGGTTAATTAGAATAGATCTGGGATGATAATTTATATCTTCTACTGTATATTGCAAAAGACTTCTCACTGAACAGACCAGCAGTTAAAGGAAATAAAGCAATACATTTTTTTCTTTTTTTTTTATTGGTTGTTCAAAACATTACAAAGCTCACGATATATCATCTTTCATACATTTGACTCAATTGGGTTATGAACTCCCATTTTTACCCCAAATACAAATTGCAGAATCACATCAGTTACACACTCACGTTTTTACATAATGGCATATTAGTGACTGTTGTATTCTGCTACCTTTCCTATCCCCTACTATCCCCCCTCCCCTCCCCTCCCATCTTCCCTCTCTACCTCATCTGCTGTTGTTCAATTCTCTCCCTTGTTCCCCCCCCCTTTCCCCTCACAATCTCTTATATGTAATTTTGTGTAGCATTGAGGGTCTCCTACTATTTTCAAAAAAGCACAAGACAACCAATCACATAATAGAAAAAAAATTGGAGTTTTATTCTAAAAAGAAAACAATAACTTACCCCAAATAAGAGAATGATTTGGAATCTCTGGTCTTTCTTCCCAGTTTCCACAAATATATCACTTTTGCAAAAATGAAAAATTTTATTTATTTATATAAAATCCTAACTACTGAAATGTCATGCTGTGATTACTAATGTTGTCATGGTTGATCCTTACTTGTTTTCTTTTTCCGTATTAGCTAATATCAAAAGAGCTTTAAATACTTGTGGCTATAAGAGTCATAGGTCACAAATTCTAACTTCAATAGACATTGTCTTAAAAATTTAACTTTGTATTGTAAAATACCGATATTAAAAAAAAAAAAATACAATATTCCTGTGGGAAGACTACCCTCTTGTGGCTCCATTCGTTACTACATTTTTCTCCATTTCACAAGTCTGGTTTTCTATAAGGGGACTATGAATAGTTAAGTCTTGAGAGCTAAAATGACTTGAACAATGGTCTTTGTCTAGTAATTTATCCTTTATTTTGAAGATTTTGAACCTTAGTCCTGGGTACTGAGAAACATAGAATTAACAACTCTCCATTTAAATTTGTTGCCTTAAAAGGCAAAATGTTTTTTTTTTTTTAATTTTTTAATATTTGGATTTATATATCATCTTCATTAGAACATTATATCATTAGTTCACTTTTACACTTTAAAGCTGTAAATTTATTTGTCATGCAACTTTACAATTTATGTTCTGTATTAGCAGAACATAAATTGTAAAGCCTTATACTGCACAAAAATCAACATTAGCAATCATCTATTCTAGTTGTTATTAAGTGTGCAAAATATCAGAAATTAAGTTAAAGTTTTATATACTAAGGAAACATCACATGAAGTCAGGTGAGGTGGTGCACATCTGTAATCTCAGCTGCTCAAGATGCTGAGGCAAGAGAATTGCTAGTCCAAAGTTGGTCTCAGCCCTAAGTAACTCAGTGAGATCCCGTCTCAAACAATTTTTAAAGCACTGTTGGTTGGGGGATGGTCTGGGATATTGCTCAGTGGCCAAGTACCCGTGGGTTTAATCCCTGGTTTAAAAAAAAAGAAAGAAAGAAAGAAAGGAAAAAAAGAAAATATTACATGAAATAAACTACTTCTCTGTTCAGTGGTATTTCTGAATATTTGCCAAAGAGCTGTTAGTTTATTATCACTAAATGGATAGAGGTGGGAGAAAGGATAATTACTAAGCCAGAGCAAGTAGTGAGGGAGAATCTCAGTATTAATTTAAACCTTAAATGAAAATTTGAAGTAACTAGACAGCCTAATTTTTCAGAGGTCAATTATATTGGTGGAGAAAAAACACTGTGGTTTGCAATCTGTTCAGAACTGCATACAAGGCTGCTCAGTCTGTTTCCAGTCTCTTTAGTGACAGGTGCCTAAGGCTTCATATGGTGCTTCCTACTTCTCTTGTGGGTACTTCCTAGGTGCATTTACACTGTATAGTACAGTAACCATGTGAGTAGCAAAGGCAAGGTCAAAGGTGCAAGTGGAATCCTGTGAGTTTGAAAGAATTCTATAAATTTTCATTTTTATTCTCACTTTTATGGTAAAGTATTGTTTAGATATATCATGATATCTTACCTTCATAAGTTGACTCAATCTTTGATATTGGCTCCATGATGTGAGTGACCACAGGGTCACTAGACATAATAGGGCATGTGTTAGTTCACTTTTCCATTGCTATAACAAAATAACTAGTGATGAATAATATGCAAAGAAAATAAGTTTATTTAGTTCAGTTTTGGAGGCAGAAAGTCTAAGAAATTAGCAATCCCATTAAATTGACTTCTGACAAAGGCTTCCTTGACTGTATGGCATCATGGTGGGTGGTATCAGGGCAGGAGTGTCACCGCGCCATGAGGAAAAAATTATATAGTGAGACAGGAAACCACTGAGACAAAGCGGGACCCACTCTTGCTCTTTTATAACAACCTAACCCTAAGAACTAACGAAGATTCCATGAGAAGAGCCTCCTACTATATTCTGCCTTTTAAAGGCCTGACTATCTTTTAACATTGCCACTTTGGGACAAAGCCTCAAGCTGGTGAACTCTTGGAGGACAAATTCAAATCACATCTAAACCACAGCAGAGGATGAGCTTACAAGGAGCTGGTGAATGTGTGTTCACTCTCTTGTGCTTTAGTTATGATCACTGCAAGAGCATGCCTGCCCTGACCTGCTGGTACCAAGAGGATGTGACACATGGGGAGAAAGCTAGGATGAAATCTAGCTTTTCTAACCAACAGCAGCTCAGACTTGTGAACCAGATAAATGCTTCTTACCATGGAGATTTGGCTGGGGTCAGGTGTGGAGGGTATTTTACCTATTTGTTGTTGTTGTTGCTTCACTGAATAATGTTGTCATTTGGAATAAAGACAATTTTTTTTTCCTCCATACAAAAAATACCTGATTCTGGTTTATAGAGGTGGTTAGCAGAGCTGGGGATGCGGCTCAAGCGGTAACTTGCTTGCCTGGCATGTGCGGGGCACTGGGCACCACATAAAAATAAAATAAAGATGTTGTGTCCGCCTAAAACTGAAAAATAAATATTAAAAAATTTCTCTCTCTCCTCTCTCTCTCTCTTAAAAAAAAAAGAAGTGGTTAGCACATAATCATTCAATCATATTCTTTGGAAATCTTTACTACTCACTGTTTTGATCCTTGAGATCAAATAAAATTGACCTTCTCATAGAGCTCATTGTTATTTTCCTCATATGAATTAATAGAACTTTCATTTTGATTTTTCTGTTTATTGATTTGTTGGCAAATCACAATGAAATGTAAATTATATGAGTGGAAAAAAAACCTCCAATTTTTTTGTTCCCTGCTATACCTGCAGTCCCTAGCTCATAGACATCACTTAAACATTAAACAGTTCTATTACCTCATCTGGTGAAATTATACTTCAAATATCACTTTTAAAAAGGGCTTGTTACTTTGAATTACCTCCGTAACTTTTTGTCATTGCACCTGTGAAGGATTCAGTAGTTGACTGATAATAAATTATTACTTGGCTTGCAGCCCCATACTCTGAATCAAGCAAAACATATATATATATATTTCAACTACTGTCAACTATTTTAATCAAAATCCTGCTACTTCTATCTGACATTACATTAAACAAAATAAGAACTAATACCAATGTCGTCTATATTCTTAAAATCGGAAACTCAAACTATGCTATCACCATTTGCTATTGCTCCTTTGCATCAGTCTTCATAACAATGCATGAGTAAATATGAAAACAGAAATTTTAATTGCCCACATTTTGTTTATTAATTTAACATAACTTTTTCTTACATTTGATATTAAGATATATAAGACACAGATTGCATCCTCAAAACCTTACAACTTTGAAAGGAGGAAAATGCTATTTAGATGATAGAAACACTTTGGAGAGAAACTAGGTGGGTATCATGAAAGTATGGTATATAATAAGTGCCATAATTATTCTCCAAACTTCTTTGTCAGTTTGCAGCATGCTAGGGTTTAAAGAAGACTTCAATGCCAGAAGTGTATGTGAGTTTTAATTTCATAAGGACACTAAAAAATTGAAGACCACAAGTAAGGATAAGATAATTTGTGACATGATCAGTTATTAGATGTAGATCCGAATTTAAAAATGAATGTCACACTTCCTGATGGCATAATGCTATGTTCCTTGGAGACAAAGGGCCATTGAAAGACTTGTTCCTATCATTGCCATCACCGAAGCACTCATTGTAAATGGAATTTCTACAGAAGTATAATAGCTACTCCTTTTTTATCATGATTAATAGACAAGGAGACAAGAGGATAGGGATCCGCTTTGAAAATATGTGTTCTCCTACATCCTGCCCCATGATTCTAAGAGTGTCACTTTTGAATATATCTATTACCACATAAGTTAATTCAGTCTTATACACCAATCCCACAATGTAAACCCATCAGAAGAAAATGATTACCTACAAGCTGAGGAGAAAGACGTTTAGAAGAAATCAACCTGCTAACACTTTGAACTTGGGATTCTAACCTCCAGAACTCTAAGAAAATAAGTGTGTTATAGTGGCCCTAGCATATTAATATAGACATCAATAAAAAATATGGCTACATAGTCAAACTGGTAGTACAATGAAACAGCCTTGAACAATAAAGAATAGCTTCTAGGAAAATATAATACATTACTCTTCACTGTGAATATCTCCAATTTCAAAATCCATTTTCCATACCCAGATTTTGTTTATCTAGCCACTTTTTTGCTATGGAACAAAGATTCCCTTCTCACATAACAGAATACTCAACTGAATGAAATTGGGTGAGTATTCCTCCATACTTTCTTCTTGAATAGGGCCATTCACTACTGAGACATTACTTCATCTTTCCTTTTTTACAATAATATATAACTTTGGTTAAATGATATAATTTTATTGAATCTGCTTTCTCACTCAAATAAGAACACACACTAATAGGGGGACAAAGGCTCTATTAAAAATTTCCAATCTTTATTTTCTCTTTTTGAATAAAATAAATATTATAAAATAATTTCCTAATTAGTTACTTCTACTCACTTATCATACTACCTAAAAAAAAAAAAAACACTTTCTGACATTTATGCATTCCAGTCCTCACAGCAGCTCATCTTTCCATAAAAAAAAAAACACCACAGACCAAGTAGCTTAACCAACAGGAATTCATTTTCTCTCAGTTATGAATGCTAGAAGTCCATGATTGGGGTGCCAACCAATAATTAGGTTTCTGGTGAGCACATCTTCATGGCTGTGAACAGCCATCTCATTGTTCTGCCTTTGCAAGGATTTCCTTGTTTTGTATGTATTCAGGAAGAGAGAGGGAGCTTACTGGTGTCTCTTATCACAAAAGCATTAATCTTATAACATCAGAATCCTACCCCTAAGACTTCATTTAACATAAAATTTCTTCTGTAGTGCTCCATTTCTGAACATAATCACACTGGGCATTAAGTCTTCAACATATGAATTTAAGGGCCTTGTTCAGCTCATAACAGGGGCTAATGACACAGCAGAATTTTCAGTAAAGTTTCATCTTCTTATGGTCCACTGGCAGCAGATTAGACTAATACAGCCAGGGACTCCCTAGTGACACCTCATGGAACAGAAGAGAAAAACAGTATGTGCTAAAGATGAAATGCAACACAGGGTGCATTTAGTACTCTTGCAAAGATCTCTGACTCCCCTGTCCCTCACTTTCCCCTGTATTCAGCTGTTAAAAACCCATTACTTTTTTATACCAAGCCATCTGATGATTCATAATCACTACACAGCAGCCGAATATTACTGGAAAACTACAGATCCATGTTTTCTAAAGGAAACATTAGGAATACCTCCTGTTGATCAAACCTCCTGTCCTTTGGAAATTCACTTTTCCATTGTCAAGAGTGACTACACTTTTTATCATCTGATAATTTGCTGCATAATTCCAAGAAAAATATATCTATTACCACATAAGTTAATTCAATCTTATACACCAATCCCACAAACCTAAATTCAATAATGAGGTGCTATTGTTTCTTTTTGTAAGATTTGGGTGGAATATACTTTTGTAGCCTGAAGAACTTCACTTCTTTAGTTTCCCCTCTTGTTCTACATCATTAATTTCTTTCTCCCTACCAATGACAGTTCATAGACATGTCTTGCGATCTCCCATTTTAAATAAAAACCAAATAAAAAATTTTAGCTATTTTTATTCCCCATTATTCTATGTCTCCAATTTTCTTTTTTTTTCATGGAAAATACATCAATAAAATGATACTAACTATACTAACTACAGTTTTCATTAACTTCCCAACTTATTCTACTAAAGAATTTAGTCAAGTTCAACAGTAACCTACATCCTGCCAAAATATTCATTACATTTAAATTGTAGCACATTTGACTTCTGAACCATTTAGCATTAATCATTCCTTAGCCTTGGAATACATATTTCTCTAGACTTTGTCCGTATTATTCTAAACTTGTTTTCCTTTTCCTTCACTGGGTGTTCCTTACCATTTGTTTTTGGCTCTTCCTTTCTCTGTTGCCTGTCCTCTACACATCAGAGCTTTGCAGGACTTGGTCCCAACTACTTATTTCTGCACTCTTTTTCATTTAAAAAAATCTCATTTCTTTCCTAATTTTTAAATGTATTTATATACCAACTATTGCTAATTAAAAACATTAATGACTCCTCCTCTGACTTAAAACCTTCTAACAGGTGGCAAAGATTTTCTCTCATTTTGTAGGCTTTCTCCTCTTGCTCTCGATTGTTTCGTTTGCTGTGAAGAAGCTTTTTAGTTTGATGCCATCCCATTTTCCCCCATTTCTCAAAAGTACTAAGTGTCATTTCTCTTCCCTGAAGATCATTGCCCTAGATTTATATTTGACTAAGATTATTCCTCAGGAATTTTTTTTTACAGAAACTCTTTCGTTATTCAGTTCTCATCATAAGTGCCATCCTTTCAGAGAATCCTTTCCTAAGCCAAAGACCTGTCTTACTTTACTCCTCTGAGTACTATCTACCATGTTATCCTATTTAGATTCCTCATTTATTTTAAATTCCTGTGTCACTCTCATTGTACACAGAGCATTATCTCTTTTGTCATTTATCATCAGTTTCTTAAAAAGTGAGGACAAATAATATAACTGTTACTCACATGTAGCTATTGAGCACATGATTAAACCCCAGTAGAATGGACTGTTAGGGTAAAATGTGCACTGAGTTTTAAATGGTTGGTAAGAAGCATGTAAAATATATTAAAGGTTGGACTAGATATTAAAATGATGATATTATAGTTATGTTTGTTTAAATAAAATATATAGTTACTTTTTCCTATTTCACTTCACTTTCTGACATATGTAATAAAGTTTCTTAATTAAATAGGTGGCTCACATGCATTTCTATTGGATAGCCCTGACCTGGAATAATAGCTAATTTTAAAGAAATACTTTTTGTTTGATCAGAATGTGTTCATTAAGTGCAATAACTGTTCAAAGTTTTTCACATTTTATCTTCACAACTCTTTGATGAAGATACTATTTTAAAGTCTACTTTATAGACACAGTAGTAGAAATATGGAAAGGATACATAATTTGACCAAATTGATGAAGCTTATATGTGGTATAGGCAGAACCGCCTAGGAAATTTGATTTCAAAGTCCATGGTGCTAACTTTGTTGCTGCATTTCTTCATTTTCTGAATAGAGTTTAGTAAAGCACATGCATTTTAAATTTTTTTGTAGTTGGTAAATAAAGGAATAAACAAATATAACTGAAAAAGGAAGAAAATATCTTGAATTTTACACCACATTTATCATTTCTCTGGATTCTAAAGCAACAGAAAAGTGAAACTGACTTAAAGTAGAATATGAAAAATTTTGAGATTATGTTGGAACTAGAAATATCCTGGGACCATTGATAAATATTAAATTTTGATGAAAACACAAAGCAAAATGTTGTTGAATGGGTTTTAGTTTTCATAAACAAGCAAAAAATAAAATTTCCAATGATTAGATGCTTCTAAAGTAGTTTCCACAGTATAGTTCCATCTTTTAAAAAGAAATACTGACTGTTTGATGAGAACTGTAGAAGAGAGTTAAAGGCTCCCAGATGACATGAAAACACTGAGATTAGATTTCTTTGATTCCTTGTTTCAGTTTGGCTCCTGTGTGGAAGGCTGGTCACAGCTGGTGGTACCACTGGGAGGTGGTGTAATCTGTAGAAGGTAGAACCTACTTTTCTCTCTCTCTCTCTCATTTTCTCTCTCTCTCTCTCCCTTTCTCTCTGCTTTCTTGCCACCTTAAGGTGAGCAGCTTTGCTCTGCCACACACTTTTCCACCATAATATTCTTCTCACTACAGTCACAGAAATCAGGTGACAACTCACCATGGTCTGTGAGTCAAATTAAATCTTTACTTCTATAAGTTGATTTTCTCAAGTATTTTGTCAACAATGGAGAGTTAACATATTATCTACTTTGTGAACTTAAGAAAATTGCTTAACCCTTCTAAGTCTCCATTTTCTCACTGGAAATAGTTGAGTATGGAGAATAAACTGACAATAAAATAAGCCCTATTTCACTGGTTATTCTGAAAATTTAAAATGCTGAAAAAATAAATTTGTAGTATCCTTACATATTATAAACTTTCTTTTACATAATGGACATTGAACATTATTACCTGTATATCTGTGTAATGTAGATATAAATTTTATTTAAGTAGTTACTTTGAAGCCCAATGTGGTGTTGCATTCCTGCAATCCTAGCTGAGGCAGGAAGATCACAAATTCCAGGCCAGCTTGGACAAGTCAGTGAGACCCTGTGTCAAACTAAAATGGGATAGGGGTGCATTTCAGTTGTAGAGCACTTTTTCAGCATGTTCAAAGTCATGGATCCAATACCCAGAACTGGAAAAAAAAAAAAGAAAAAAAACAAAAACAAAACAAGCAACCTTGAAAATAAAGTTGGGAGAGACTGTTGTGCTTAACATAAGAGTGTATGGAAACTTTTGAAAGTATATGGAACCAAGCAAAGTGACTCTATATAGGTGACAATGGAGAAAAGTTGGAGAAGTAAAAATTTATTTTGACTCATAATCCATTGAGTTGTGGCGGAGTGTTGGCCTGAAAATTTCACAGTCCAGCACTCTTCCCATAAAACTTAAAATGTTACTATTCATCTATAAGTCATAGAGGCTAGACTAAAAGTTTTATATGACCTAAAAATTCTATACTAAGAAATACGGAAGCAGGAAAAGGAAGAAAAACTTTCAAATAGCTCAATATGAAATCAGTGTCTAAAGGATCAATATGTTCCTATGGTCTGAATGTTTGTCTTTCCCATAATTTGTATGTTGAAATGGTTACCTCTTGGAGAGGTGAATAAGTCATGAAGGCAGAGCCCTCATCAGTGATATTAGGGCCCGTATCATTGCTTCCAACATGTAAGGTTATAATGAGCAGATGTTCATCTGTGAAGAGAGCAGGCCCTTAATAAACACTGAATTACCCAAGAATTTAATACTAATATTGTACCTTCAGACTCCAAAACTGCTAGCAATCAAGTTCTGTTGTTTATAAACAACCCAGTCTATGACATTTTGTTATAGCAGCCCAAATGGATGCCTGTATATACCAATTGAACAATTTTCTCTGAGTATTTTCTATTCAAAAGCATGAAAGAAATTAAGCATATTAAATATGTTTGTCTACACACACACACACACACACACACCTAGCTGGCTAGCTAAAAATATGGATGTTTCCAATCAAAAATGTTTTATAGGTGGTAATTCTTCTAGTAATCTATGCATAGTTAATGGGAGAAGAATCAAGAAAAGAATGTGTTCAGAGAGAAAGAAATAGTATTTAGAAATTTTAAACTTGTTAAAAGGATTCTTCTCATCTAATTTTAGATGAGAAGAAAAATTTATGGCAAAAACCAAAAAAATATGGAAGCAGGAAAAGGAAGAATAACTTTCAAATAGCTCAATATGAAATCAGTTTCTAAAGGATCAATAAGCCCAATAGCATTGTGTGAAATTGACACATAGAAAACAATGAAATCAAATTCAAGAAAGAAAAGGTATCTATGTAAATTTAATTAACTTATAACAAAATAATCCTTTTAATATTAAGGAATAGGTTATTCTGTATGCTGAATTGTAATGATTGCTTAAGTAAGAAGAGAAATATCTGGAGAGATGTGTAAGATATTTTAGCAATGACAATCTCTAGCTGAGTTGGGTAATTAGTGATTTTAAAAATCTGTACTTTCTGGCATTTTCGCAAGTTTTCTTCAAAAAGCATATACTATTTTATGATTAATCTACATATACACACATATAGATACACATATATATGTATATATATAGATATGAAACAGTAATATTAGGAGTATGACGACAACAACTAATGAAGAAAATGTTACCCCTATAAAATTTTGGAATAACCTGAAAAATAAACTTCTTTATTCTAGCCTTCATATTTGTAATCAACCCTAGAGTAATTTTGAACACTTATGGAACTTGGATATGTGGACACGTGTGCTCACAAATGCCTCCATTTCTTACTTAACTGTACCAAAAATGATGGTTTTTCTGCCCTTATATGTAACCACCAAAACTTCAGCTGTTAAGCCAGTCTTCCCCTCGTGCTATAATCGATCATATTTGTCACGTACTTGACTTATGCAACTCTCTTGGAGTTAACCCTGACCATGATTTGTTCTCTAATTTTAGATGAGAAGAACCAGGACCAGGGTTGGGGAGCATGGATGGGCAAGAACAGCACTGCAATCTGTAATCATACACAATAGCAGTTTTAATTTCTTTCTTTCTAGGTAACTATTTGCTCCCTCAGAAATTCTAAACCTTGATAAATTATTGTTGCTTAGAGGCAAAATAGTTCTCTTAGCAATATATTCAATTGTGATCACAAAATAAACAATATTGGTTGACATAACAGAGAATGTATTTAACAAATCACTTCACACACACACACACACACACACACACACAGAGTTCTTTTTTGGATTTTACACTGAACTTTTGTCAAAGCTGAGAGTATACCAGTCTCATTTTTTTTTTTTAAGCATTTCTTGTTTGAATCACCTTGGTGTTTTATGTTTTCAGAGCCAGTTCACAGAGAGTTCTCTATGTTCCCCCTTGCAAATTTACTCATACTTAAGAATGTGTAAATTAGATCTTTTTTATAATTTCTTATTCTTCTGAAATGTAAAATATGTATTAAATTAAAAGATAGCATTAGTGAAATTATTAGGTTAATAGCATGTCAATGACTAACTTTATTTGAGTTTGCATTCTTCCTATCCTTCCTTAAAAGATCTAGACACACTCATATTTATACTGTATATATTTATATATATACATACATTCCTCTATGAAACATATTGCATATATGAGTGTGTGTTGGAGAAGAATTTAGACTTTAATAAATAGTGTTATTTAAAAGTAAATATAATCTTAACAAAAGCATTTTTTTCTCTTTATCCTCTAGTATCTAATACTATTTTTTTCCTTTGTCGAATAAAGGAATGACATTAAGCAGCTTGCAACACATTGGTTTCCTGAGTTAAAACTTATTAGAAAAAGAATGTGATGGATATTTTCATTTATGTATGTTCAAAAAACACCCAGAATAGTGTCCTATGCCCCATGGTAACTAAGTCCTTAATGTGGCTTGGACACTGCCCCTTGGAGAACAACTTCTTTTGTTTTCACTGCATCAAAGAGACTAATATACTAAATACACATCTGACCATTTTAACTATTACAGAAATGTTCAATCTGATGACGCAGTAAAATACTAATTTTCTGCCCTCCTTCCACCCCATTCTAAGGCAAATTGAATTTTTCAGAAAAGAAGCTGACAAATCAAAGAAGATCTTACAATAGAACAGAAAGAAAAATGCATAAGAATTTCCTTTTTTCTCGTGTACTATTCATGAACAAAATGGTTTTAATTATACATGAGTAAAGTCAAAGAATGGAAGAAAGTAAATAAGGAACTTATTTTTTTACACCTGCTAACAGGTGCTAGATCTGCTTGAATTCTCTGAATGGAGGTTTCTGTAGCCAAAATCTCATTATCATAAGACCCAAGATCAAAAAGACTATGAAATATTGAGGCTGATTTAGTTTTCAAATGCAAAGCAGCAGCTGGATTAAAGCACCAGGCTACTGGAAAAACCTGTAGAGAAACAGCCCACATCTTTAGTCATTGGGAGCAGTCTCACACAATGAACAGACTGATTGGACATACATAAATGGAAAAATTCATCATCTTCTTATTCTAATAAGTTTCATCTCAGGAAACTGATGGGTGGCAGGCTGTAGCAGGTCACTCTTCCTCAGCAAAGAAAAAATAGATGTGTGTGATACTGAAGGATATATATAGAAGTAAATTATTTTGATTATATTATATTTACTCTTAAATAACACTATTTGTAAAAACCTTTGTCTAATTTCTTCTACTACACATACATAAATATTTAAAAATAAATCTTATATAACAACACACACACACACACACACACATGCATGTGCATGTACTTCTTTTTAGAAAGGAAGGGGAAAAGGACTAATCTCACATAAAGCCAGTCATTGATACAATATTAACCTCATTGTTGGCCTTAATGATATTTATTTCTTTCAAAGTTCAAGTTCTACATATAAATATAAGAAGAATTTTTAAAATGCAATTCATTTAGATAAATACATTATATGCTTTTGTTATTAATTATGAAAGACCTCTAATAAAAATTTTGATGAAGTTATTAACTATAAAAAAATCAAGGATTCTCTTTTATTTCTTTTTTAATATTACGAGAATATTTCTTCAATAGAATGGCAATTTATAAAAGCACAAGTTCTAAATATACGTTTTATGTTCTAAAAATTAGAAACATTTAAGTATATTAAATACATTTTCCATAAATGAATACATTTCTTGCACAAGAGCTACTTATAGTACTCCTTGTTTCTTTGATTTATAACAAAGTATTGAAATGATCATTGCACATGAACCATTAACTGAGAAACCTAAAAAAAAAAAAAAGATCTCTATCCTGTTAGAATAGTTAAAAATAGAAACAAGGTCACAAGGTTTGGTCAGAGAACAAAAGAAGAAATTTGAAGAATACATGTAGGTATTAGGGCAAAAAGGATATTTATTTGAGAATGGTTGAAGGAACAGTAAATATTATTCCAGAGATGACCATATTTCTGGAAATACAACAGCAATGTCCAAACATTTTATGACAATGATTCTAAGAAAGGCAGGATAAAGTACACATTCTACTTAAAAGAATGAATATAGAGCAAGAAGAATTTTCAAATAATTTGTAGTCATACAAACTCATTGTGACATTTAGGATATTAATAAAATAACTCAGAAATTTTTTACTAGTATTTATTGAAAGTGTGCATGCCATTTCAGACACCTACAAGATGTTTTTAGAAATCCTCTACTAAAACTTGGTTTCTATATACTCAGAAAAATGAGAAATTATACTTTTTAGAGTCATGCTTTTACAGGTAAAATAATAAATCATTCAAAAAGCTAATTTGCAAAAATAGAATTTTTGTAAGTATGCATGCTTAATGATTAAAAGTTATCCTCCACATAGTGACCATAAATTGTTTACTTATTTTTCTACCTAGGTGAGTATGAGAGATTAATCACACTTGGCATCATATAGGATGAGAACAGTCTATATAATAGGTACAAATGTGTCAGTTTTGCCCTCAGTGTTCATAACCAAATATGCAAAAAATAGGAAGGTGTGTTATAGAGGAATACTAAGGTGAGAGAAATTATGACTACATGTCTAAGAGTTGATATGCAATCATTAAAGGCCCAAAAGAAGGTACTCCTTATAATTTTTATGACAGTTTATCAAGTGTCTATTGAGAGCAAGATTTTGGCACTTAGGCAATGAAAGAGAAATAACACACAAACCCTCTCTTTAAGAGTTTAGAGCTGGCAGCAAGATGAATGAAAACTTCCAATATAATAAAACAGTTTTACTTTTTAAAAATGTATTTAAATGTAGCATAAATGACCAAATAGGTTTCTCATCTGTGTTTTCCAATCTAAGTATGCACATATGCACACAACCTACCACATACACACTTGAATTTTAATTATAGGTGTGTGTGTGTGTGTGTGTGTACAAGGGAATTATAATATATATATTAGCATATTAATATAACAGTTTCAAGCACTATGATTTAATTTTAGCCAGAGTTTTACTGCCATATAACACATAAAAAATCCCAGTTCCTAATGAAAAATTAGTTAGATGAAAGTTGAACTCTTGTAATCTAGGTTAGCCTGAGAATTATTTTATTTCCTTCAACCCTACAAAAATATTGAAATAATATCATTAACCTTCAAAAGGTATCAACATGTTTATAAATTTGAGAATAGAGTAACAACATAATTAAAAATAATAATCATAGAGAATCACTGTGATGGTGTTGAGTTTTAAAACAAATTTATGTTGAAGTTTAGTCTTAAATTTTGTAATAGTTGTTACTGCAGTTTTTGACTATACTTTAATACCTGAAGAATTTAAATTAATCAGATAATAAGAAAGCATGAAAGTTATATTTTAAAGTCATTTAGTTAATTTTTAAACAAATGTTTAATAGTTACAAACCTGGTTGCCAAATTTTAATGTAGTAATTAAAGAAACTCTCAGATGTAGTTGTGGGTGTTTTTTTTTTTTTTTATAATTTCTGTCGTAAACAGTATTAGGTTAATCTGAGAGTGAAATAACCAACATAATTCTAATTAGTAACAATATTTAGTTCTCTCACACAAAATTTGAAGAGGCCTTTTTTTAGGGCCAATTAAAATTAAAAGTAAGGAAAAACTTCTAAAATTTTACTTAAACAAAAATTTTTGGATTTCAACATTCCTATATTAGAGAATGAAGAGCATAATTTTACAAGAGCATATGTAATTTGAAACTTACAAATCTGTGTGGCAGTAATCCTACCCTAAATAATATGAAGTTAAATTGTGATGCCAAAATATACCTGAGATAATGCAGAATAAAGGATTTCAAAACTTGTGGAGAAGATAATGTTGACTTGATTTATTGTCTTATCTTTTTGATCATCTCCTAAATATTTTTTCTCAATGGGATTTGAAGATGCCTCCTTCATAAATTCACTGGAGAGAAGACAGCAAGAATTCTTGAGAGTAACAATACTGACTGTTCTCTGCAGTTCAAAGAAGAAGGTGTGACATAAAGGGGAATAGGGGTGGGAAGGACAGTATTACCTATTCAGGAAAAATTGGCATGGTTTAATATAAAAGGTAACCGTCTGAAGAAGTAATTGCTATTCATAAAATTAAATGAATTTTTCATTATTACAGGGTCATCATCATTGAATGAATAAGACCAATGCAGAAAGAAAGGCTGATTAATTCTGTTTTATCTGAATAAACAGCTACAATAATAATTTTCAAGTCTTTGAGAAGAGTGACATCAGCTAGGTGACAGATCAGGAAGTTCCAGACCCTTGTTCTTCCATGAAGACATAAAGTAAACAACTAAAAAATGGCTATGATGATTTCATAGTAATTCTGTAGTCAGGCAGAGTTATACAGCAACTAAGTAAATGCCCAATCAAGAAAATGTCTCATTTACAAAAGTAGGAACTTTGTGATGTTTTTAGTTATCCTTGCCCTACCCTCTCCCAGTGTGGTATGGATCAGGGGAAGCAGGGGCCTTATACTCATTTCCTTTCTGCAAACCAGAGAGAGCAGAGGGAATTTTTAACTTCATTCCTCAACTGGGAGTTGCCTGAGTGATTGTTCTCTGGGTCATCTAACTCAGATCTCAGACATTCCAAAGCAGCACAGCTTAGATCTTAGCCAGAGGAAGCTGTGGGACACAGCCAACTCTGCAGAGGAAATAAAGATCCACAGATATCTGAGGCAAAAATGTACTGGTTAAGGAAAACTATAACTAAGGCCTAAGAAAAAGCAAGACCAAGACTCTTAGGGGCATTAAGACATTTAGAGCAGACACATATATGCAGGAATTAAAATATATACATATATATATATATATATATATATATATATATATATATATATATATAC
>NW_026000108.1:49080000-49119018 GCF_001458135.2 Marmota marmota marmota | reverse complement strand
ATATATATATATATATATATATATATATATATATATATATATATATATATATATGCACAAGTCCAGGTCTAGAGAAGGTTCTTTCTCAGGACAGCGAAGACCTAAGAAGACCTTAAACTCTCACTTTTGTGATGTGCCTAGATAAGGCTAAATCATAGAAATAAGAAGTAGAATGGGGGAAGGAATGGGGAGTTATTGCATGAGAGGACAGATTTTCAATCTGCGACATACTGGATATGAATGGTGATGACAGTGACACAACAGTGAGGATGTACCTAACGCCATTGAACTTGATATTTAAAAGTGACTAAAATAATAAGTTTTATGTCATGTATATTTTACCACAATAAAATCAAATCCATTTATGTTCAAAATCAGCCTAAATTGAGCCTGTATAATAAAGTCACTACAATCATTCCATTCCAAGGTCTAAGACTATTCACAGATATATTCCCTGATATAAAGAATAGATACAAATCTTGGGGGGAAAAATCACATATATACCTTGGCTGCACATCTTTCTTCTACACAGTCATCTATGGGGTAGATGACCTCTGGACTACAACTAATGCTAATTCCTGGAAACCAGACTTCCACTGAAGTCTTCCTACTACTCAGAACTCCTGGATACTCATGGAGCTCAGGTGATGATTGGGATTTACCTAACTCTGTAGTACTGTGGAACTTTTGGCACCAGATTTTTCATATATAGTTAGAATAATTATACTCAGAAAATGACAGAATCTCTAATTTTTTCCCTGATGTTGGGAGTGAAATTTTTATAGTAGAAATGAATATTGAAAGGCTTTGGAGTTCCCTTATTTATTAAAACAATAAGCGAAATACAAAATAACATTCCTTGTGGTATTGCACATATTATTGCCACCTGCAAACATTTGAAAATGTAAGAGCAGCGATTCCCATTGCACCCTCATTTTACTTTCCTTTCCAGTGTATGCTAAAGGCAGATGGGACTTGGAAGAAGAGAATGTATTAATGTTCATTATACCAGGTGGTGTCTTCCATTGCAGCTGCTGCTCCAGATGTGGTCTCTTTATTGAAGTAAATCAATATAGTCCCTGATACTTGCTTTTCAGATATTGTAATTACTGATAAATTTTGTGTGATATACCATTAGATTAATGGCCCCTAATAAATCATTCTTTGTCTATTCTGTCATCTACATCTTCATTCATTTATTCTAGGCTTGGTAATGTGACATTCTTAGACCAATGGAATATAATACAAATGACCCACAAGTACTAAAGAATGCTGTGTATTGTGACTTGCCCTCTCTTGATTGTTGCTTTGGGAAACCAATAAAAATGCAAAAAAAAAAAAAAATCTCTGGCTAACCTGTTGGAAGCATGGGGCCAAGACAAAATCCAATATCAACTTCTGGCACCTTCTTCAACTATTCAACCAAGATCCACCTACCAGATTATTACAGCCAAGTGAGTTCAACCAAGACCTACAGGAAACTGCAAGTTTAGTCAAACTAAGATAATTAATATACATAATTGTGAACTATTAATCCCAAATGTCTTGGGGGTAGTTTGTCATTACAAAATAAGAAGAAACTAACACAGAAATCGATGCATTTCATGTGGTGTTTGCTTTGATACTAGGCAGCAAGTATGAATGAGAAGAATCACAAAAATTTCAGTGAAGGATGGGAATGCCACAAATAATTAATAGAAGCTGCAAACATGGTGGCAGAACACCAATATATCTAAAATGTCAATTGGCTTGTGTTTGATGAGTACTACAAAGTGCAGGAAAAAAAGAGAAGTGGTAAACAGAGAACTATTAATTTTGTAAATTGGAGTTCCAAAAGCAGAGTGAAACTTGTTTTATTCTAAGGTTCAAAGAGATTGAAGTTCATATAGAGCAAAGCATTTAAAAATTTTCAAAGAAATATCAGAAATATCTGAGCCATAATTAGGAGAAATCTCATACAATTAGAATTAACACAGAAATGGCAAGAAATGTTGGAATCAAACAACAAAGAAGTTCAGTTTAAATTGGGTAAATAAATAAAAATAAGGATATCTTTAAAGTTACTAACTTAAAACTTTTTTCCAGAAGGCCAGATAATTAATAAAGTGTTGATTTATATAAAATGCTAAAAAGGCTTACTAATCCACTAATATAGAAAAATATATAGATAAATATTTTCCTAATGCTTTACACCTTTTAAAAGATAAATGACTTGGTTGGGATTGTGGCTCAGTATTAGAGAGCTTGGCTAGCAAATGTGAGGCACCAGGTCCGACCCAGCACCACATAAAAATCTGAGTAAACAAAAATAAAGGTATTATGTCCATATAAAAAAATATGTTTTTTAAAAAGATAAATGGCTAACAAAAATATATATACAATGTTTCATGAGATTTATGATGTAAATTGAAATGATATATATGACAATGGCACAAATAGTCAGAGGGAATATCAACATGTACCACTGTAAGTTTCTCTCACTATACCCAAAGTGGTATAATATTTAGCAGTAGACTTACATAATATACACTATAAATATTAAATAAATACAACATATATATACACATATATATATGTTATTATATATANATATATATATATATATATATATATATATATATATATATATATATATAAAATAGACATCAATAAAAAAATGACCAGAAAAGAGTGATTGGGGACAGGACAATATAAAGAACAAATAGAAAGAAAATAACAAAATGATAAATTGATACCCAAATTTATGGATCACAACACCAATGTTAATGTTCTAAGCACTGTAATTTTAAAAAGTTTGTGAAATACAAATATACTTCAAGATACAACAATTAGGCTTTTTCTAAAAGCCTGGGTTTAAACATATGTAAACACAGAGTTTAAAAGTAAAGGAAAAATTCAACTTCTAGTAAGGATGGGATTATAAGAAATGAATTTATGTCCCCTCATGAAACTGGTAAGGCACTGGGGGAAATAGATGAAATTATGTTGGTTAAAAATTGGATAACAGAAGAATAATGCCTAACACATAGGTAACAGTGCAGGTGAGCTCCATGATTAGAGCCAGGTTACTTCCTAGAGAACACTCCAATCACTGTCCAGAGAGGGGATTACAGGTAAGACTCAATTTTTCTGATTTGAGAAGATGGAGCTAGCTAGCATTCCAGGGCGGACAGTATGGAAAAACATCACAAAATAGTGTCAGAGAGCAGAGAGCTGCATGAGAGAAGACTCCAGAGATCTATGGATGGTTTCTTTTGAATACTCATTTGAGTATCTATAACCATATAATGGTGAGAAAACTATTCATACTTCAGAAAAGAACCACCTGACAGGATGATCACGAATACTACTTGGAGCTCAGATAGGGTCAAGAATAGGACTCCTGTGTTTGTTGGATTTTGTGTAACTGTGGCCAAAAGATCTGACAAGAACAATTTAGAGGAGAAAAAGTTTATTTGGGCTCACGTTTATAGTCCATGATCATTGTACTCCATACTTCTGGGCCCAAGGTGAGACAGAAAGAAACGGAAAAAGAAAGCAGCTCTGACCATGACATCTAGAAAGCAGAAAGAGAGAGTTCCCCTTACAAGGGGAATGTGTGTGTGTATATATATATATATATATATACACACACACACATACACACACACACATATCCCAAGGGCATGCCTTCAGTGGATCTGCTTCCTCCAGCCATACCTCACCTGCCTACAGGTACCACCTAATTAGTGATTAATCCATATCAGTGGATTAATGCACTAATTAGGTGATAGTTCTCATAATATAATCATTTCATCTCTGAGCATTCTTATATTGAAAGGTTTTTAAAATCATTTGAAAAACTAGCAGAAAAGTTTTAGGTTTTGATGAATCTATAAAACTATTGTGCTAGACAATTCTGGCTTATTTGAAAAATAAACTAGATGGCTTATAAATAAGAGAAATTTGCTTCTCAAAGTTCTTAAACCTCAAAGTCCAAGACCTGAATAAGACCCTCTTCTAGTTGCAAAATTATGACTTCCGTTGGATTTTTATAGTGCACTATCTTTTTAATGTGTCCCTCAAAGTTCATGTGTAAGAAAATCAACTCTCAAAGCAACAACTCTTTTAAGATATGATTAGGTCATGAAGGTTCTGTCCTCCTAGATTAAGGCCATTTTTTGCTGGAGTGTGTTTGTGATAAAAGGATAAGCCCAATCCCCTCCCTACCTCTTTTTCTTTTCTTGTTCATTGTCAAGGGAAACAAGTTTGAAAGAGGACAGAGTTGGTGAACTCACACTTTTCAATTTCAAAACTTACTATAAAGTTAGAATAATCTAAATATTGTATAATGGCATAACTATATATGTATCAACAAATGAAATTGGATAGAGTGTCTAGGAATAAACCAAAACATCTAAGGCCAATTGATTTTTGACAAGGGAGCCAAGACCAATCAGTCAGAAGATAGATTTTTTCACTAGATAATGCTAGATCAATTGGACAGACACACTTAAACAATGTGGTTGGACTTCACTCAATACAAAATTTGACTTAAAATAAGATTAGTAATATAAATATAAGAGCTAAAACTATAAAACTATTAGAAGAAAATATTGAAGTAAATTTTTCCCCTTCAGATTTGATAAAGATTTTCAGATTTTACGACAGAAGCTTAAATAATGAAAGAAAAAAGTAGATAAATCAAAATTTACCAAAATAAAAAGAAAAAAATATATAAATCAGCAAGAACCATAGAAAAGGATATTCAACATCATTAGTTATAAAAGAAATGTAACTCAAACCACATTAAATTATCACTTCACAACTCTAGGATGCCTATAATAAAAAGCAAAATTAAAATAATAAATGTTGGAGAGGATATAAAGAAATGGGAACCCTCCTACTTTGCTGATGAAATGTAAAATGGTACAGGCATGGAGAAAATCATATTAGTTGTTAAAAAGAATTGCTATATGTATTCATCAATTACACTTCCAGGTAATTACATGGGAGAAATGAAAACATAAGTCTGCATAGTAACTTGTATATACTAATGTTTATATCAGCATTATCCATAATAACTAAAATTTAAATCAATTCATATATCCTTCATAGAAAAAATGAGACAACAAATTATGGAATAAAAATAAAATGGAATTTTATTCAGTCTTAAAAAGGAATGACATACTGATACATGCTACAATTTTAATGAACTACAAAAATACTATGCTAAGTGCTAGAAGCCAAGGTACCAAAGATCACGTATTGTATGATTCCTTTTATATTAACTATTTAGAATAGGCAAGTCAGAGAGACAGAAAGCAGATAAGCTTCTAGGTGATGAGGAAGAGATGTGGGGAATGATTGTTTAATTTGATACTAAGTATACTTTTGGGATGACAGAAAATTTTGAAACTACAGTGAAGCAGTTATTTTATAACATTGTGAATGCACTGACATTATATTCTCTAAAGCAGTTAATTTTATGCTATATATTTTTGTTCTAAGTTGAAAAAAAACTTTGTAGAAAGAAAAAATATTCATAAATTATAGTTATTAAAACATGATAAAGGAATAGTAATAGTTTTATAACAATAAATTATGCCATTGATGAACTAAAATTTAGAAAGACACAAATTATCAAAACTTTTAAAGCTAAAACAATTGTGGTTTTTATGCTAAGTTACTGCATTTTTAGTAAAAAAAAAATATAGGTATAATCAATACTTAAAACCTGGATAGTTTCACTGATGAATTTCTTCATGTATTTAAGAAAAATATATACTAATTTTATACTTTAGTACACAAAATAGTAGAGAAGGAAAAACTTCTGAATGGAGTTGTGTAACAGACCCATTGCCATAATATCAGAGTCAAATGAGTGTTATTTACTTATAAAGTAAATAAAATTGATAGATCTCATGAACACAGATATCAAAATTCCAAACACAAGTATTCTTAAACAAATCCACTAATTCATAGAATTTTGGAATACAAGTTGACCACAGGAACTTTTGGTTGGTTTATACTTGAAAAAAAATAAATTGCCATATCAATAATCAAATGCTGAAAAATAATCTATTTATATCAAATGTAAGAAGAAAAATGTGTTTGACTAAAATCAATGCCAATTTAAGATAAATTCATTCAGGAAAAGAGCAAAAGAAATTTTTTATTTCCTTTATATAGTAATGTCCACACATGTAAAACAAAAAATTCTAAAATGAACAAAAACACCTATGGCTAATTTTCTATTTAATTGTGAAAAACTCAGTAGTTTCTTCTTAAGATTGAAAAAAGGGCAAATATGTCTCCTTTCACTAATTTTATGGAACATTTTACATTAGGTCTTTCCAAGTGCAATATGGTAGGGAGTAAAATAACATGTATTCATGTTGTAAAGAAAAATGTTTAAGTAGTTTTATTCTCAAATGACAAGATTTTTTCTTCTTTCTGCACTAGGGTTGTAAACCAGGGCCTCATACCTGCTAGGTAAATTTTCTAACTCTGACCTACACCTACATACCTTGCCCAACGTGATGTTTTTCTAAAAAATCTCAAGTGACATTTATGAAAAATGAATTAATTTTTCAAGGTCTAAGAATATGTAGTCAATACACAAAGTCAATCATATTTTCTATAGCAACATCAAATAAAATCAATTGGAAATTAAAGTAAAAATTAAAATTAATATCACAGTAGCATAAAGTACATGAAGTGATTATTTATTTATGTTAATTATATATTTTCAAAATCATTACACTGAAAACCATAAAACACTGTAGAGAAAAAATACCATTGAATTCATTAGGTGAAGTAATGTGGAGTGATGTGACGTATTTATGAAAATAAACACTCAAAATCGCCCCCAATTTCTTCCATTTTTAATACAATTTCTTCATTATTTTGTCTGATTGATGCATGCCATCTCCCACCAATTGATGAAATGTATCCTAAGATGATTAAAAAAATTCCTCTAGTGTGAAGGGTTTCTAAGCACATAAAAATTTCTATGGGGGAGTTCTATGATCTGTCAAATCTATCACAAAATATGTGGTTCTGTAACAAAAGGACATTTCGTTAACATCCTTACAGACTAATTTTATATTTACATAATATAAAGCTAAATATATTTATAGCTCCCTCTCTATGTGTGTGTGTGTGTATACACACACACACACACATAGAATATTTGATGCATTTAAAAATATTCAATTAAAAATATTTGTATATGAAAAATTGAGAACTTACATTACCAAATCACATGATTTGCTAAATATCTTCTATAATATGGCACTACCATAAACATAGGCTTATAGATTATGGAACACATTAATATTTAAGAGAAGGATATGCAAACTATACATTAATTTTTAATAAAGTTTCCAAGATAATTCAATAAGGAAGTGATAATTACCTTTTCTTGAACAGAAAATAGGCTGAGGGACTTGCTTCTAATAAACAAATTATGACAAAGGCAATGAAATGTGACTTCCAAGATTAGGTTAGAAAAGACTTTAACTTTTCTTGTTATTTGAGTCCTTCTGTGTTGGCTTTGATAAGTAAAGCTGTCATATTGTGAGCTGCCATACAGAGAGACCCACTTGACACTTTATTAAGAATGTACTCTGGCCAACAATCAGTAAAAAACAGATGCCCTCAGAGCAAACCTTGAGCCACTGTAGTCTAACAACAACAACAATAACAATGAGATAAGAGATCTTGAGAGTAGATTGAACTCTTCAGATGAATTTCCTCCTTAGGCTGACATCTTGAGTGACATCTTGAAAGATCATAAAATCTTTGTGTGGTAATTTTATCATATTTATTATCTTGGATTTGGCATATTGCCATTTATTACTCATTTTGAGGTATTTCTGGTTTTATCATGATGAGCAATATTTTATTGAAACCTGAATATTTGCATTGGAGGATTATGAATATAATTTAACTTTGGATATTTATCTGGCTTTTTCTGATGGTATTCTGATAGGGGAAGGATGATGCTACCTCATTATTGCCAATTGGTTGAAGTACAAATTTCCCATGGGTCATCACTGACACTTGAAGTGGTGACAAGCCCCCTCCTTCCCTTATTGTTTTCACTGACAGTATAGTGCAGATGATGTCTACTAGGTTTGCTTTATAGTTTGCACTGACAGTGAGTGGAAAGGATGTCTGCTCATGGCCATTAGGGTAAAGTTCTATCTCTTTATTGACCAATAAAATATGACTTTGTGGACACAAAATATACTGAATGATATAAACTGAGATTCAAATGCTCCATACATCTTACCAAAGCGTCAAGCCTAAAAACTTTATAATAAAGAAATAGCTTCAACATGACACCTTAAAATTCTGTATCCAATATGTATACACAAGATCATAGTGAACTGACTCTCTGTCAGAAATGTATTTTAAATTCAAATAAACAAAAAACAATGTCCACTCGATTGCTCTGGAGTATGAACAAAGGCAATTAGATTTTGATTGTCAGCTGCCACTTAGTAAGAAAAGTCTAACTTTTAAAAACATTTTTTGTTACTATCTCTGAGGGAAAACCACACCTAGCTCTGTAGAGAGTCTTTGCATTTTGGTAGAAAGAAAATTCAGAATCTTCCTTATATGAAGACATTGAAGACAAGAGTTCAGTACAATTTCAGCCAAACCCATGGAGGGAAGAAAAAGGAAATGCCCACATTCTAAATACAAAATGCATAAATATCTGGATGATACCTGAAGTATGGATAGAGTCCAAACAATTAAATTGTGATGAAGATACTTAAATCAGTTTTCACCTGCTGACCAACAAGTGAAATTTAAAATTTGAGTGTATCTATTTTCTGTTAAACATCCAATATACTTAGAATTATAACAGAATTTTTAGTGTCCAAATTCATTCCCAATGCATTCCCAATGTCCAAATGAAATGCAAACTATTAACATATGAAGAACTTAGGAAATATGATTCATTCTCTAGAATAAAAGATAAGTAACACTGAAATGATGCAGATATTGATGTCTCTAGAAAAGGGGCTTTAGCCTATCTATATTAGTTATGCCAATTAGTATACAGAAAATATTTTTGTAATGAATGAAAAGATGTAATATCTGTAGTGTTAGAAGCATGAAGAAATAAACACCTGAAAATTCTCTCTATGTATGTATATACATACATATATATATATATTTAAATATGTAAATATGTCTAGGCCTTGTTCATGAACATTTCTGTATTTACACTAAAGATTTATGTAAATGGAATTGCTTGATACAATTTATAATCTTCTCACTTTCTAATTTAATATTTTATTTATTAATTCTAATTTAGAATTTTGTAATGGTTATGAGAACTATATAATTAGTTATGGATCCTTATGAAAAATGAACAGTAATAAAAAGATATAGGGATGTCTTCAATAATTACAGAATATTTACATATACATATATACAGTCTATATATATAGTGTATATCTATATATAGTATAAGAATGTGTATGTGCATAGTTACATAAAACTCTTAATGATAATTTGCAACATAAACTATATTTAATAAATATTGCATACAAAATATATATTTGTATGCTGTATATAAATATTTAAACTATATATATACATATATAGTGTACAAAATATATATTTATACTCATAGTTGAGTCTGGGGAAGAAAAGAACATTGCAACCACATCACATTCACATTTAAATGAGGCCCATGTTGCAGATGCTAGGGTTAGGAGGGCACACCAATCAACACAGCTGCCATGTTTTACTCTAATTTCCATCCCTGTTGCTCTTTTATAAGGAGTCCACATGCTGTAAGAAAGAAATAGATGATTTCAGATCTTTTAATTATTATCATGATGTTATTAATTTAGACCAAGATAATAATAAGATGGTGTCTGTGAAGAAAGACTTCATTATGGAATTAATTGCTTTGATTAGGGTCAACACTAGAGAAAAGATTTGCATAGCATTTAAGAAACAATTACTTTGATGGCTATTTAGGAGCCAAAGACATGCAAATTTAAAGATAGCATTTTACAATTTCCCCTTTTGCATTCAGATGCTAAGTTCTCTGATAAACCCCACTTGTTCAACAGAAAATTAAAATCACTGAATTGAAGATCTGGATAATGATGTATTATTGATGTATTCTGTAAATGTTCAAATTATTCTTGGCTTCAATTTTGCATTTATTTCATAGAAACAAAAAATAGCATTACAAAGTCAATTTTAATCTTAGTGTTGATGTTGTGGTTGTTTTCCCTTAATAGACGTCGATAGAAGTAGATTATAGTTATCTTTATGAATTTTCTGGTACTCTTTGTATTTTCACAGTTCTTAACTTGATGGCCCATATGGAATAAGGAATTTCTCTCTGTGTTTCACACCTGCTTTCAATTCATTGACTAAAAATGCAACTTAATTCTTTTGTTTTTGCTGTTACTCAGTATTTTTATTCCATTTTCCCCTTTAATACAATTTAAACTTAATTTGAGAGAAAGCATATCTCTGATATAACAATATATCATTCATGAGGAAAGACAAACTGTCAGTGAATCTGGCATCTGTGAGTAATTTTTTTTTTATTTTTCTCATTTATTCTCTTAGTTGATTTTTATTGCAATGTCCCTTTAAATACATGGTAGGACCAAACTCAGGGTGTCATATGTGGGACTCTGACCCAAGAAAGAGATTTGGGGTTCAGTAGGTGGAAGAAGATATAAGACACAGGATAGAAGACATGCTTTATTCAGTGTTGGCCACAGCTACCAGCCAGCCCCCAGCTTCAGCTTCAGGCCCCAGCCAGTTCCATTTTAGCCCCCTATTGCCCATTTCCATAAGTCCTCTTTATATGCAATCTCAACAAAGAAGGCACACTGCCAACAGTTTACATGGCAGGCAGGGATTCATACTCACAAGTTAATGTCTATGACATTGAATCAACGCTGAATCACAGTGTTTCTGGTCTTGACCAATGATAACATCGCTAGTTCCCAGTCCTGGCTGCACACTTAAAGCATAACACAGCCTACCATAAGTCTCAGCAAGAGAGCCTAACTTCAGCCATGTTTGGGTCTGCCCCCAAAAAGAGTTTGATTGAACCCTTTTTTTCTGGGGAGGGGAGGAGTTTACTGGAGATTGAACTCAGGGGGACTCACCACTGAACCACATCTCTAGCCCTATTTTGCATTTTATTGAGAGATAAGGTCTTACTGAGTTGCTTATCACCTCACCATTGCTGAGGGTGGCTTTGAACTGGAGACCCTCCTGCCTCAGCCTCCAGAGCCCAGTTGTGACCGAACTCTTGAAATTTAACAGGAATCATAAGGATGTAAATGGCAAGGCACTTGATTCAAGTTGAATATTAAAAAACTAAAAATAAGTTTCTGATTATTAAAATTTTATTCTGTATTGGAACATGATTAAGTTGAGTCTGGGGAAGAAAAGAACATTGCAACCACATCACATTCACATTTAAATGAGGCCCATGTTGCAGATGCTAGGGTTAGGAGGGCACACCAATCAACACAATAAGAGAAACAAATGTTCCCCTTAAAAGCATACATACTAAAAAAATACTAATAACTTCCTGTATTTGTCCTTTATATGTTTGTATGTTTAGATCTTTTAAGCATCTTATATGAGATAAAAGGGAAAAAAAGAAAATTTGGGGAAAAAAATGTCATATCCAAAGTTTACATTTTATTTAGCAATGATAAATTATATCTAGATATGCTACTATTCTTGATTTCTTTCATAGTTTGTTTCATGGCTAAATGAGACCCAGTAATTTCAACATGAATTTTTATCAAAGTTTTTACAATATAGACTCTACAAATTCTTTCTGAGCATGGTGACATAGTGACATGATGGTAATCCTGGGAACTTTGGAGGCTGAGGCAAGAAGATTACCAGGCCAGGCTCAGCAACTTATTGAGGCCCTAAGCAACTTAGTAAGACTCTTTCTCAAAATAAAAAGTAAAATAAAATAAAAAGATCTGGGGATGTAGCTCAGTGGAAAAGCACCCCGGTTCTATATAACCCCTCCAAAAAAATCCATAAAACCTTAAGTAAAAATATAACTGAAGTAAAAATATCTCTATAGAGGAACATTTTTAAACTAGATCTTTTTTTTTTTTTTTTTTAAGGAATAGTGAAACAGTGAGATGAAATATGAGCTGACGGTGGGAAGGAAAACAAAATTTAAGGTATTCCTGGATCACATATTGAAACTGGAATTTGTAAAGGGATGTCTAACCCAATCTTTTTTCTCCATGCAAAGTAACTGAAAATGAACCCTATAAACAGCTGGGAGTTTCAAAATGAGCTTGAAGAAAGAGGCCAGAAAGTCTAGAGTTGATCATGTTCAATGACTTTCTTCCAAGCATATTACCTATAGAAATTCACACCCTATTCAACACATAAGAATTGAGTAATAAGATTACTGATGAGAAATATGAGCTTAAAACATAAAACTTTCATTGCAACTGAAAGTGCAACTATGAGCACAAATGATCAGAAACAACCAGAATATACTGATTCTTAAAGGGTTCATTTATCTGACACAGAATATGATATTAAGAAGAGCATAAGCTGAGTATTATCAATAAATAACCAAACAGATTTAAAATATAATTAAATATAATTTTTAGAATAAGATTTTTTATTGAATATTAACACAGTACCTGTGCTGAAGTAAATACTAGAAATACTTGATAAGAGAATTAAAATAGTAGGGAACATACCTAAGGATATTACATATTATGACCTAGAAAGATTAGGCAAAAAGATGGAAAATAGGAAACAGATATAAAGCATTATGAAAAACAGAATGAAAAAGACTTAGGTCTATCACATAATTCTAATTAAATACTGAAAAAGTGGTTATAGAGACAAGGGAGCAGAAAATTTTAAGACAGTCGGTGATTTACGTAAAATTGAAAAAAGATAAACTTTATAAGTATGGAAGCACAATCACCACTCAGAAACATGTATACAAACAAATCGGCAAATAGTTACATGACAGTAATACTGTACAGCACCAACATTGAAGAGATGAACTTTAAAAGAACTATGAGAGAAAATACAGATCATTCAAGAAAGAAAAATAATTAGTTTGAAACTAGAACACAATAATAATACTTTCAAAATATTAGAAGAAGAAAAATGCACAGTGGAACTTAATAAATGGTTTCAAACTGAAACAGGGAAATAAAATCTGAAAATTTATTTAAAGGAGATCATTTATGAAAATATATTTATGAAAATGCAATTCAGCAAGAAGTATTAAGGTATCAGTAAGAGTGTGAATAAAGAATTTACAAGTGTTGTTTTTTTTAAAAAAAAAAAAAAAACCTTGGCTAAATAAAGTGACAACATCCATGATAATAACAATTACAATAATGCCAAACTTGGAAGAAAAATTTCAAAATTACTGTAGTAGAACTCTGTATAGTCAGAATTTTCCATAGAAACAGATATAAATAGCTAGATAGCTAGATAGATAGATAGATAGATATGTGTGTGTGTATATATATATATATATATATATATATATATATATATATATATACATATATATATATATACATATACACACACATATATATTTGTTTTTTTCTCAGTGTTTAGCTTTCGTATTTTGAAAGTTTTATTGATTTAGATTATTAGGCATTAAGTATTTTAATTGAATCTGACAAGGTATATTGCTATACATGAGTATGATCTACTTACGTTTCTTATTAAAATACAAAAGTCATACTGATTTCTCGTGTGTGTGTGTGTGTGTGTGTGTATGTGTAGCTCCTATTGGTTAATCTACTATATATGTCAAAGGAATCTGTTGCAATTTAATGTCTCACATCATTATGATTGTTGAGAAGCCCATGATCTGCCACATGCAAGCTAATGACCTAGAAAGGCCTGTGGTGTAGTTTGAATGTCTGAGAGCTAGAAGTCCATGGTGTAGATTACAGTTAAGTCTAAAGGTGTGAGAACCACTGGTGGCAAAGAGAGGAGAAAGTAATGTTCCAGCTCAGTCAGGAAAGGAAAGCCTTCCTTAGCCCTTCTGTTATATTCAAACCCTTCTGTTATGTTCATTTTTATATCCAATGCCAGACTGGATGATGCCACCTGCATTCATGAGGGTGATCTTTACTCATTCTACTGATTCAGGAACGAAGAACTTCCTAAAACATTGTAACAGACACACAGAGAAATAATATTTTATCAGATAACTGGACATCCTGTGTCAAATTGACATGTAAAATTAGCCATTAGCACTTCAGAGGTAAGTGATTTGGGAGGAGGTGGAAAGGAGTTAAAATATTCTCAATAGAACCTCAGGAAGGTATGATCAGTCAATACAGCCTCCCACCAAAATGTGTCATGCCTCCTTGCAGCCACAGCTAAGAGTACAGCTTCTTCCTAAACTGATGCTGAGCGTGAACATTTTATTTGTTTTGCATGATGTTGAAACAGATTTTGGAAAAGCACTTATGTATCAGCTTTCCTTCTCCAACTTAAAGGAACTTGTCCACCATAAACTTATCATTTATCCTCTAAAGCTTCTTGCATTTTCTCACATACAAGCTTTTGGGGGATACTTCACATCCAATCATAAAAAAATGTATATAAACCAAATCTTTTCATTAAGTCATATTTCTTACCAAATTAACTTCCATACAAGGTTTCTAGGTTCTTATACTCTTCATAATATAGAATTATATTTCAATTCACTGGGCTAAATTTCACAGGCTATGCACAGTAGTAGAGTGAGCCTGTGTGTGTGTGTGTGTGTGTGTGTGTGTGTGTGTGTGTGGTGTTTCTGAGAGAGAGAGAGAGAGTATAAAAGGAATTAGTTTGAAATATACGTATATGTATGCTATATATACATATATTTACATACATACACATATATTTACATATATGTATATGTGTGTGTGTGTGTGTGTGTGTGTGTGTGTACCAGAAGGAATTAGAACACTGCTGATAGGTGTTAGGATTAACATTTTTAGAAATAGCCTGTGGTCATAGCTGTTTCTTATGATTTTCATTTGTTATTGTATTAAAGTTTTGGGCACTGTTTCTAGCTCTTAGTCAATATTTCAATTATTCTGAATTCTGAGTCTGTAATTTCATTCTTCTCTCCCAAAGAATCTTGAGTCCTCACTGGTACTTCCCATATTTGGTTGAAGTATTATTCTATTAATTTAATTGCTGGGCATGTAGGTATGAAGAGAGGCAACATGAGTTGTCCTTGCTTTGACTTCTGTATTTTCTTATCATTATTTTTAATATTACGAACATTAGTTTGGGCTATTCTAGTTGAATGTAACATTGCAGGAAAGTTTTTATTTGCAGATATTGAAATATTTCTATCAGACTAGACTTATGCAAATAAAAACAGTACTAAAAGTGAAATAGTAAGTGGAATTATGAGATATTCAATCCAAATTTTCATTATTTGGTTTATGGTCCTTTGGGGAAATGTAGAGAAAGTGTCATTCTATAATCTACTATTGTTATTACATGGTCTTTCTTCTCATTGACATCTGTATGTGGAAGGACCACAGATGTTTAAAATGTAAAATAAAATCTAGTACTACTTATCATATCTAAACTTGTTAGTGTTGTACAGATTATATAATGTTGCTCATGTGGCATTCCAGGCTTTTTCATAGCTATGGATTTTGTGATATGTGGAATTCTGATCCTCATTACTCTGAAATTAGCCCAATTTTCTCTTATGTCAACTAGACCCAGTTTGTCTTTAATCATTAAATTTTCTTTTTTGCTTCTGACACTCTGGAAAAAAGATGTGACATAGTATAGTGGTGAAAAGGACTTATTCTAGATTCAGACAAGAAGGATTTAAATTATGTCTCCATAAATGAATTGCTAGTTAAACAGGATCCCTGATGCCTCTGTGATTCAGTTTTGTCATTTGTTAATTGGAATAATAATTTCTCACACTTTATGGGCTACTGATATGATTGTGTTAGTATGTGCAGAAGAGGGTCTGTCACTATTATTGTTTCAAGTGTCATATATCATTCTACCTTTTATCCCCATTGAAATAACTGATCTTTTTATCCACATCCCTGTCTAAAAAGGAATGATTTCTAAAAAAACTCTGTAACAATATGAGGACACTCTTTTCCTAATTTATACTTCAAAATTTTAAAATGCAAAGTGTCTTTTGAAACCTCTAAGAAGACATAATGAAGGAGAAATTGGAGGAGACAGATTATAACATATAAATGTTATACAATTTTTATTTCTCAGTGTCTTTGATTTCATTTCATTTCGTGAAAAGACAATGAAAGCTAATGTAGACATTTTAAAAAGTAAATTATTATTTTTTTTTCCAAAGTAAAACCCTAGCTAAAAGCACATGGTATGACAAGAAGCTCTTATGAATGAACCTTGGATGGTTTGAATAACTTTGACTCAAATTTAGCCTCCTCAGTATCCCAATTCTGATTATCTGTGTTCCATTCTTTTGCAGGAAGTCAACTGACTTTCATGTAAGATACCTCGTGAGTTTTATTTAACCTGTCTCTTAAACTCTTGTATGTATTAGACTAAAATGTGGTTTTTAATAAAGCGGATGGAGTGATGCACTGTGTCAGCCTAGTGAAATAAAGACTACTGTTCACTTTAGTGTCCTCCAAAGTGTATCACATCATTCTACCGCTGTGGTTACCACACTGCCTCTCACCAGCCAAGGTTGAACTGCTTCACAGATTCCCACAGCCCATTCAGGCCACTCTCAATGCCCCTGCTGAGTTGAGGTTCTGACACTGGGATGGAGAATCCTGAAGTTTTCAATAATTAGAGAGCCAACAAATTTCACAGTACTGCCAGGATAGCTCACATTCTGCCATGAAATGAGCAGGGAAAGGTACGCACTGTTTGGGGTATATTGTCATAGGAGTCCTGCAGAGTGCAGTAAGAAGGCTATCTTAGTTAACTCAAATGGTTATTCCTTCCATCAAGCTATTTCCTGGTCCTGGATCAAGTAACAGATATACTGTCTGAAACTATTTCTTTACTTTAATTTTTAGGCCTTTTAGCTACCCACATCTCATATCTGAGATGAATTTTCTCCAAATCAAAATTGTTCCCAAATTTTCATTTCAACTTCATAACCCAGTTCCATCTTTTTTTCTGCCAGCCTTAATACTATTTCCTAATATATTATTTTTATATGAATGATATTTATGATTATAGGTTTTTGTTTTTCTTTCTGTTTTCTGTGCTGGATCTCCAATATAAATCACCGAATTTAATAGATCATTGTGATAGTAGAAGTGGAGTCTTGCTCTCTGTGACAGATTTTTCTTAATTTCATCTTTATCATAATTCAATTATCCTCAAACACACCTTTTGTTTGGGAGTAAAATTCACATTTGCATCTTTTGATTTGTTGTTATTCTAGTTCACAAGTAGTTTAGAATTATCCTTGTTCTGGCTAATTTCTAAGGATTTTATCTTCCAAAGTAATTGTATGTTCTAGGTTTCATGCTGCTATACTTTATTAGTTTCTTCTGCTATTATAATATCTGATTAAAATCTCTGTTTCAATAAGAGTCTACAGTTTTATTAAATATTTCAATGATTACATGATTTATCTGCTAAAAGTATTCATTAGCTCTTATAGCCATAGGATATTATCTGAACCACTTAACATACCTGAGCTACTACATTCAGTATCCCAAAGGTGGGGACTAGCAAAGATTCAATAGCTCATGGAACTAAAGTGTTATAGAAGAATCCAAGCCTATGGAGGGGAGTGTTATAATTTATTGCAATCTCATCAACTCTTCCTATTATCAGTACTCATATCTCTGAAACAATGCTGCATGCCAGGTCTTCAGGAGAAGAAACAATTCCCAATCAATAGTTTACCCATAAAGATAGAAGCTTTTAGTGAGACCTTTAAATGTGTATGTCAGGATGTGGGTATCAGGATTGGGTATGATTGGTCTAGGCTGTAGAAGATCAAAAAGAAAAGATGAAAACTAAAAATATACTTTTTTTTTTTTAAGTGATGAGCTAATTGGTGAAAGTGGAATATTAAACATGTAGATAAAGGGCCCTGGGTTAAGCTAGCCTGGGAAAGATAATCCCAGACAAAAGGGGCTATCCTCAAATTTGATGAACTTTACCTCTTTTGGAAAGATAGTGGTAGGCACGGGGCAAGGATTACCCATAATACATCGCTATATACTTTTATTCATTAGTAACAAACATTCTAAAAATTAAAGTGTTTTTAAAACTAGAATTATATTTTTGGTTGATACACTTTATATTTTAAGTTAACTAATGGAGAATAATTATTTTTGAGATTTAGGGTTCATTTTCTTCCACCATATGAAGGCCACAATAAATTAGTCAATATATTTAAATTAATGATGAAATTAAGATATTCAAATTGTTATTTAGTTTTTCAAGGGATTATATTATTAAGCTATATTTCACATAGACACTATTGAATTTCACAGTTGATAATTCATTTCCATGATATTTAAATACTTTAAAATAAATTCAAATTTAGCAGTATATTTCTCCTATTAATTCTACTTGGAAGAATTATCTTAAAAGACACTAAACCACCATAGGCCAAGAGAATGCTTACTTGTTTCGTGGGGCTCTGGTTGATATAGTTCACTAATTTTCTTTCAAAATGAGAATGAGGGTGAACACAGCAAGATAGGTCTCTGCTTGAGTACTACCACACAGCATCACAGGTTTTTTCATCATTCAATTTAGATTGGTCTTCTGTAGCTTGAAGAAGAAAAGCCAGCAGCAGTTCCCATAAACAGATCCATTCCAGGTGGTTATCAGGTCCAATCACAGCTTCACAGTTAGGTATAGCTCAACTTGCCTAAGAAATTGGAAAATAATGTTAAGAATACATCAGTGGGTGTTTAGCTTAGAGAAGAAAATTGGTTGCAATGAAAAATTATTGTCATATGTGAAGCTTCTTATTATGCAGATGTTAATTATTGAACTTCAAGTCCCTTTAGGCACCACCAAGAAACAGTATTTTAAAGCCAACAGGATAAATTAAAAAAAGTATTATGAGAATAATTTCAGATAGTGCTCAATTAAAATAATGTATTTTAAAAAGTTTATTTAAAACTATTATTTTAAAATCCTATAGCTAGCACAATGTTCACTAAACTAAAGTTTATTTGCAACAAATTCTGAGAGGGAGATTGATACATACAAGTTACTCTAGCAGTTTTTCTGTATAATAAGAGTTTGGTAGTCTTACTTGCTGGGTAGACAGAGAAAAAGAAAACGTGAATTTCATAAGTTGTTTGCCTATTACATGAGGCATTTTCTCCATTTCAAATCAACTGATCACTATATTTGGGTATGCAAACAGAGTTAAACCAAAATATGTCTATCCTCTGCTGTTAATATAAAAACAAAAACACAGAGAAGAAACACTAAAAAGGTTAAGAAAAAAAAGTTCTAAAACTAAGAGAAATATTTGATATTTCTCTTCTTATTAAGTTCAATGCACTTGAACTTAATTAATATTATATTAATGTTACTGAAGTTGTTTCTTGAATATTTTTTTGAAAAATGTATGTAAACAAGCTATTTAGTACATCATATTCAGATATATGCATATCACAAAATTTTGCACTGTTATAACTGCTTTTTCTGGATAATCACTAACACTCTGTAGAGTCATATGTTTTTAAGGAGAATGATAAGCTGCAGGAATTCTCTTCAATTCTGGTGGTATAATTCTTAGGTTTATTTATAGCTGTAGTTTGAAGTTAAATAACTGAGATATAGGTGTACATTATAATTATTATTTTGCTCAGATGATTTAATTGACACAAAGATGAGTTGACATAACAGTGTAAATGCTTGAAAAACTCTTTGAAGACTATAGAGAAATATGCATGAAAATGATGGAAATCTTTTCAGATGGAATTAAATATATAAATGGTTTCTAATGACTGAAGAGAAATGAGAATGTGGCATTGTTTTACATAGGAATACTTAATTTAGCAAAGATTGTTTTCACTTTTCCTTCTTTAGTAATAATATACAATATGAAAATATGAGCAGAAATATAATCAAAATTTATATACATGAATAGTGCAGCTTTGTTATACTCAAAATTTAGGAAACAAAATTTAATAATAGAGCAGTTATGAACATTATCTGTAGGTTGGCATGATGAGATATTTACTAATCTTGAAACACTAATTTGGTTTGTATTTACAGACATAAGAGAATGATCTCAATAATTATAGCAACCATAAAATAAATCAAGTTTTAACAGACATTACATTAGAAGAATTTCATAAAAATTCTATGTGTATGTATATCTATGTAGCTGTCTTATACACATATAATTTTCCATATATACATATGTATGTATATATATAAATATATATATATATATATATATATATATATATCTACATACAGACATAAATAAAAAGAGATGATCAACCTAAAATTGTTATCAAAACAGTAGAATTTTTCACTTGGTATAGTATTGTGATTGTAGTATTTTCTACAATCGAAAAAGACACATGATCAAAATAAAAAAAAAGTTTTTATAATACAAAAATGTCTATATGTAATAGCTAATTTTGATGTTAGAATTAAGATATATAGAAATATAAATGCTGATTGTAATAAAAGTATTCCCAATTTCACTTTGCCATAGAAATATGTTATTTGCAGTTAAAATTAGCTTTAACAGGAATGTATTTCTTTTGCTCAAGGGAAAGACCATAAGCAAAATAATTAAATAACATAAATTTATTAATAAAAATATTTTTTATTAGTGCATAAAATTAATCCTCATTAGTATGCATGTTATTAATTCTCAGTTTACGTTGTCCCAATTTCATAAGGCTACTATATTATGAAAAATGCAAGACAAATTACATAATACAATTAATTAACACATTATTTTTAGGCCACTTGAAATATGAAAACAATTTATTGTTATGGTTGTAAATCTTATATTATCTTTCCCTTCTCTAGAAAGTCCCTATTATGCAAAGTAGGTTGATATGGCCATGGCCATGATACATAATCCTGTGCATCTGGACATGTATGATTTATCCAGAATTGTGCATGTAATTAAAATTAGGCCACATAATCTGCAAAGGATTTTAATGAAACATAGAAACTAGAGAGACTTGGAGTTGATTTATGTAAATATCAGAATATAGAAACTAGTTTCATGTCTATCTACTTTTGACATTCCCAAAGTTTCCTTATACTGTGGTCGTTTAAAAATTTCCCCTTTATCTTTGTGATATATAGGATGCTACATCTTTTCAATTTTATCTCCTGTTGGTTAATCTATTCACAGTTTGCTTCTATTACCTACATTCCTTACCATCACTTACATTCCTACTATTTATTTTGCTTATAAATGAATTTTGGTTAAATAATAAATTTTAGTTATTTTTGTATTGCTGTGACCAAAATAATCAGGGAGAACAACTTTGAGGAGGAAAAATATGTTTGGGGCTCACAGTTTCAGAGGTCTCAGTTCATGATCAGCTGACTCCATTGCTCTGGATCATGGTGGAAGGGCCCAGTGGAGGAAAAGTGCTCTGCTCCTGGAGTAGTCAAGAAGCTGGGCAGAGGTGGGAAGAGGCCACACATAAGATGTACCATTCCAGGGCATGCCCTCTACTCACCTCCTCTAGCCATTTCTCACCTGCCTACAGTTACCGCCCAGTCAGTCCATTCAAACTAGGATACATTGATTATGCTACAGCTCTCACAACTCAATCACTCTACTCATCAACATTCCTGCAGAAACACCAGAGCTTTGAGGGGATGCCTCATAACAATATAGTCATGCAAATTATTATCTACATCCCTTTTCTTTATCTCAGATTTACTATTTCCTGAATTCAGATAGAAATTCCTAGAATAAAACAAATACAAAATAAGTAATAACCTAGCCTTGCAGAAGAAACTAAAAGCTGAAAAAATGCAACCTTGTTTTGTAGATAAGCTAGGATACTATTAATGGGATTTGAGGTAGATTGCATGACAGTACAGCATAACAATTTTAAAGCAAGTAGTATAGGGATAGCCCTATTTTTCTTCCTTTTTTTTTTTTTGGTATTTAATTGACTTAGACAGTTATTTAGTTATTTCTTTACCACTAGGTCTAAGAACATTTCTTTTAGAACACCAAGCAAAGAAATGAAACTTAAACACTTAAATGTTGAGATTTTTAGAAAAGTGTAGTTAATTTTCTTTTATTTTCTAATATAAAGTGTTGTCTCCTGAAAACATAGCAACATTTAGTTCCAAGTGGCAACTCTTTGTTTTCATATTTTTTTTGCAGCCCTAGAGAAGCAAGTGGCAGAACTTTCTGGAATAGAGCAGAACTTTCTGGAATAGATGAAGGTATTGTTGAAGATTCATTCTGCTTTCTCAGGACAGCTAATTGGCTGAGGAGTAGGTGGTTTTTCCCAGTAAATTCTGGATTTACCAAGATATTTTACATATAAATAGGATTTTAAGAAATGGTTAAGGCAGGATCTTTAAGAGTTATTTACTTATTTTTAATAGTTGAGAATTCCCTGAATTCCTAAGATTACCTTTGCCTTTTTAAAATTTGAAAACATTATGTCTGTATTGAAGAACAATTTCCTTTTATTTTTCTATTGGTCTTTTAGCAGTTCTTTTGTTAGATTCTTAGGGTTTTTACTCAGTTCAGGTAGATATCATGTTTAAGGACAGAAGACCAATGTTACCTTACATGAAAAGATTGAGCAATCCTGGAGTTATTTATGCCATCCCGTGTTTACTTTTTCTGGTTATCCTAATAGTTTTTTTTTTATTAATTAAAAGCTACCAAGTTATATGCTATAGAAAAAAAGAAACTCAGCTAATATTTGCAACCTCTCAACCGAGTCATAATGTTACAGATACTTAATGGTAAAACTACTTCTGTGCAGTGTTCAATAGCAAGACTAGCCAAAGTTAATCAATTACTTCAGCTGTATAAATGCATCTAAATAGCAATCCAATATTAAGGTAGTAAGAATCAATAAGCTAATCAATAGGAAAATCCTGTACCAAGATTTTGAAGTACTTCTGTCAGGCATTCTGCTATAATTATCTCTTGATGAACTTAGCATGTTTAATGGCTGTGAAATTGTATTTCTACAGAGACAATGCACATCTGGAATAACAGCAAGCAATTCAGCTGCCTCCAGAGTACCATGCCATTGACTTCAAATGCACTTCTTACAGTGAAAATGAAGCTTGTTCTTTGACATGCTAATGCCCATGTTGGCTGGGTCTCATTTTAGACTTGCCAGTATAACAAACAAACTTCAAAGAGTCAGGGGGGATCTTTAAAGTTACTGTAGCATTTGCTTATTTTGAGGAATACACTCTCTTACTATTAGATGAACGGTTTGGACCTTCTCTATTTCACTTGCACCTTATCATCTTTAATTAGTGCAAAACCCGTGAGTACCAGCCTGTGAGATCAAATGGAAATGCCTGTTTGATGATCCAAAAGCCTTAAGAGGCAACTGGAGGAGCAGCTGTTTTGTTTAAAATGAAGGAAAACAGAAGGTAGCATAGAAGTGAAGTGTGTGAAAACTTAATCATCTCCAAATGCTAAATGGACTTGTCATAGTTATATGATGTGAAGGGTAATAACTGAAAACATTTTCTACTGAGGGTTCCTCCTCCACCATGATCCCTCCCCTCCCAGCTCTGGTGCTGGGGGCTTATTTTCAGACAGGAAAATTATCCCTCAAGCAAGTGTTTGGCACTGTCAGATTGTGGAATGTTCGTTGAGGGCATTTTCCATTCTGACCTTGTGTTCCTTCACATGGAGCATAAAATCTGTAATGCCTGGAAAAACAAGCTATGAGAATTTGAGAGTTTGAAGTTCTATGTCATGGAAAAGACTTCATTCTCCTAAAATTTGTCATGCTTTTTATTATGCTAATTGTATTTAAAAACATAGTGGTGTTTATTTGCCTTTAAGAATAGTGAAAATTTCATTTAGAATACAAAATTAGATTTGAGGCTGGTTTATATTCCTTAAGAATAATTCTTAATATTTCTTTTGTTTAGTCCTAGCATTGGTAAATTAAAATATTTTGTAAAGGTAGAAAATAGGGATTGCATTTATACCAAAGATATTTTCTCAAGGAAAATATCAAATTAAGATAAATTAACACAAATGAGAGACTCAACATAGTTGTTCTAGTTTTTACCAGGGCTGGAGGTCTGAACTTAGAATTATTTTTTATGCTACATAATCTTACTCACTTAATCATACCTTCACATTCTTAGTTTATAGGTTAGATAACATTTTCTTCATGCTATTGATGTGCTAAATGGATTAAGCAGCTAGGAGACTAGGAGAAATGATGCTACAGTGGACAGTTTCTTTTTGAGCAGGAATTTTACTATCCTTTATAGCCTCAGATGTTGATAAAGCCATTTTTCCCCTCCTTGGGCCTTAGAGAGTTGACATTCTTAATATTATTTCATATTCTTTTAGAAACAGAATGTCAGGTAATGTACTGTTTCTGAATAGACTCCATAGATTTTCATGTGCTTAAAGTAAGGGCTATTAGTTTTAGTGCTCTGGAGTAAAGTGATTAAACATAACTATCAGCATGCACTTTGTGGGAGAACACATAATGAACAGTGCAGCAATCTTCTCCAGGCACATCGGAAGGAATGGATGTTTTCCTCTGAGCTCAATACAAGGGCAATGCAAGAGGATCCACAGTGAATACAGTCCATTAGACATGGATGACCTAATTCACATTTAGCTCAGCAATTGGGTCAGGATAGAATAACTTCTTACAAAATCATGCAGTTTTAAAATATAAAGAACCAAAAGCCATTATATGCACCCACCCCTTATTTTACTGAAGGTTGAGATAAAATGAGACAAAGACAAAAAAAGAGAAGTTGCATGATGTGGCAATGACACCTTTAAAATTTTAGAATAGAAGTAAATCTCATCTATCTTTGTCCAAGTCAGCATTTTATAGTTAAGATAAAACAATGTTTTGGAGAGATAAATTGCAGACTTATAATCACTTTTTCATATTGTTCCAAGATATGTCTTCAAGTCATTAATGTCACAGTCTCTGGAATTAGATTGCCATGGTCTAACTCCTAGCTCTCCCACTAACTACATTTGTGCCTTTGAAAACAACTATTTAAGGTTTTTGTGCCTTTGTTTTCCCATTTGTTAAATGTGAATGACTATAGACCATATATTTCATGAATAAGCCTGAAGATTAAAGGAGTGGATACATGTCAAATATCTAACTCAGTGATTGGCACATACCAAGTGCTCAATAGTGTTTTATATAAGTATGCATACATATATACTCCTCTCTCTCAACACACACACACACACATACACATAGTATACACATGCATATACAAACAGGTTTTTCTGCAAGGAGTAATTAATTGAAAAATATTTTACGGATTGTGTAAATGTGCTATTTCCTTCCTAAATACTTCACAGCTTTGGTGAAATGTGGTTCATAGGCCAAATCTAGGCCACCATCTGGTTTTGTAAATGCGGTTTTATTGGAACAAAGCCATGTTATGTTTATTCACGCATTGTTCATGGCTGCTTTTCTGCTACAAAAACAGACTTGAGTAGTTATAAATGTGACAAAAAACTGTAAATATTTACCACCAGATAATTTACAGAAAACTTTGAAAACCCATTCCTAGAACAAGAGCATTCTCTTATTTAGCAACAGTATTCTCATCATTACAAAGAAGCTTAACATTGATGATAATATAGAATAATATGCATTACATTTTCAAATTAGCCCAATTTTCTACAATGAGTTCTTCCAGCTAATTTTCCATGATCTTTCACATCCTTTCATTTTTATTTCCCAGTAGAAGTTTTGCACCTGGTCCAAGTGTTTCCTCTCTTAGAATGGGCCTCCATCTGATATAAAGACTTTTATTCTATATTCTGCCCCCTTTAGAGGCCTTGTTACTTTCTCTTATTTTGACTGAGTCTCCACATCATGCTCTCTACTCCAGAGTAGATGACCACTGCTTTATTTATATGCTAAGGGAAGATTGTAGTTTGTTAAAGTTTAATGTTTGTGTACTTCCAAAATTTATGTGGTATTTAATCAACATTTTGGAGATATCAGGACCTGGGGCCTTTATTAAGTGTCTAAGTAATGAAAGATCTGCCTTTATAGATGAAATTGTGAAAGAGATTTTAGAGCTTCCTGACAGTTTCATCAATTATGCCATGTGAAGAAACAGCTTTCTTCCTGCCATCCCCTCTACCAGCTGAATTAACTTTGCAAACCAGGAACAGAAAGCAGAGCAGAAAGATTTTAAAAACCTGAAGTTTGACCAGAAGTGTGTGTGTAAAACTGGGGCCAAGAAAGATGTGGTTGTTGAAGAAATTATAGCCAATAAGGGATGCTGAGCACTTTGCACAGAGAAAATAGAAAAGATGCCTTGAAGTTATCTCAGGAATTTTCAAGCTCACACACATCATAGGCTCAGGGATTTAAAACTAAAACTTTATTTGAGAAGAGTTCAAGAGGATATCCTGCTCATACAGGGACGCCTACAAAGTTGTTTTACCATACATAACTGCCAAGGCACTAAAAATCCACTGCAGCCATGATCTCAAGCATCCCGGCTACTGTTTGAACTAGCAGCAGACCTTGTAATTATCCAAGTGGTGTTGGTTCTGCAGTAACACAGGATACCAGAATTAAAGGGACGTGGGGATTCCACTAAGATTTCAAGGGAAGGCCTGGGAGGCCAGGAAGGGTCAGAAACCCTGGAAGTTGCTAGTAAAATGTCAATGCATCAAGGTAAAGCTAGAATGTAAACCGCAAAAATTGAGATGCCAGTAACATGTACTGTCTGCTGGGGAAAACTGCTGATGGTTGAATGACTCTAAGAGAAAGGCCATGAGCACTGCAACCAGCAACACCAAAGTGGGATTTCCCAAGCCTCTTAGAGAGCATACCTCCCCATGATCATATGCCGAGATGCTCTGTGCAGAGTTATGGGACCTGTTTGCTCAGCTGGGTGTCAGTCTTGCCTTGGTTCTATCTCTTTTTTCAATTCTCTTATTCCTCTGTTTTGTAATTGGAGTTTACTTTGTGATGTTTTTATATTGACCGTGTATAACTTGCTTTTGATTTTTATACGAGTTCACAGCCACGAGTTTGCCTTGAGTTTCAGGTGAGACTCTGGACTTGAATTTGGGGCAGTGATGAAACTGTTAAGATTATGGGAATTTTTAGAAATTGACTAAATATGTTTTGTGTTGTGATCTGGACATGATCTTTTTGAGACCAGGAATAAAATTTTATGATTTGGATTTGAGGTTTCCCCCCAAAGCTCTTGTATTAATGCAGAAATATTCAGAATTACGAGGATTATATTATGAGAACTGTAACCTCATCAATCCATTCCAGTTTGAATGAACTGCTGGACTGTAACTCTAGGTAGTAAGGTGTGGCTGGAGGAAGTTGGTAACTGGGGTCATCAATAAAAAAGTTCATCTTCCATGGGGCCCCTCCCCCTTTTCTTTGCTTTGTGGCCACTATGAAAGGGACAGCTCTCCCCAGCTGAACCCTCCACCATGATGTTTTGTCCTACTTTGAGCCCAGAGCAATAAAGTCAGCCTACCGTTGGCCAAAGCTCTGAAACCATGAGCCCAAATAAACTTCTCCTCTGATTATTTTTGCCAGGTATTTTGGTCACAGTGACAAAAAGCTGAGGAACACATGTTGTTATGAAATGGGATCTACATATTGTAGTAGTGAAAGTAGATGAGTACATATCACCATTAATGAAGTGTATTGTGTAATAAATGACATTGATATCTAGCTCTTTCATATAAGGCCTGAATTTAGCAATCTGGATATTAAAATATTAACATTTTAAGGAGCATTCTTAAAGTCTTCTAGCAATTATTACCAGGACTTCTTTCTTTGGTTTCTTTAAATTTACTTCATAGAAATAATTAAAACCACGAGATTACTTCTAGTGGAGTACACATTCTATATAAAAGACACATATATAATTTTTTTCCAATTTTACATTTTATTTCAAACTCCAGTAGTTATTGATAATAGTTCTTCTAATTTTAATATAAAAATTGATAATAAATTCTAATGCTCTTGCCCAAGATCCAGAAAGTTTTAAGGAAAACTACCTACAGAAGAATGACTCTTTGTGTGATCTCATTTCAAGTTTTCCTAATACTATACTTTCAAAGAAAGGAATTAGTAGGGCCAGAGTATCAAAACAAATATTATATGTCATCTACACACAGGAAATTTACTTCCCTAAAGAATGAAAATTCATACTGTGCAGCTTGAAATTCCCAAGAGAATATCTAACAAGTGTTCTACAAACATGTTATCTTGGTTGGTATTGCCTCCAGATATTTTTCTTAAAAGTTTAGCTTCTCTCCTGTTGCTTTGTACTTAAAAATCACAGTTACTTTTTTTGGGGGGAGAGGGGGTACCAATGCTTCTGGGCCATAACAGGCAATAAACCAGCCCTTTTTATTTTTTATCTTGACAGGGTCTCATACTTTTTTTTAGGGTAACACTAACTTGCTGAGCCTGGACTTGAACCCCTGATCCTCCTGCCTCATCCTCTCAAGAACAGCTACATTTTTGACTTCAGGAAAAGATATTTTAAGTTATCAATTAGTTTGCTATTACTGCCTTTGTATATTCACATTTAGAGATCTTGGTGCCTTTAAAATAAATGCTGTAGTCATTCTCATCAGTTTGTTGTTATAAACATTATGATCCTTTCAATGGAAACAGTCATAAAAATGCTCTCAGAATTTTACCTTATTTTTCTATTATATTCTTTATGTCTTTGGTTTTAGATAAAGGTTCAAGGACATATTGCTTCATTTAATTCATTTAAAAGTGCTACTTAACTAAGCATCACATTCATTCACTTAATATTTATTGAACAGTGAACAGTGATTTTTTTTTTTGCATAACTCATATTCTGAAGACACAAGAGGAACAAAAAATAAATCGAAAGAAAAGTTTGGCCTTAATGAAAGTTTCTGTTATTGGCAAAATTAAATACTGAATACTTAAAATATGATTAAAATTGTAATAGAGAAGAATATAAAACATATAATATACAGGATGGGGGTTGGCTAAATTAGCTCAGAGCTCATTAAGGTGTTCTTGGGAATTGCCATTTAAGTATTTGAGACATGGAGGATGAATGAGAGTAGCAAGAAACAGGGTTTTAGAAAGAAGGAAGAACAATTTTCAAAATCTCACAGATAAGGGAAATAAGAAAGATATGTTAGATAAGGCAAGTTTTGTTTTTTAGAATAATTTAGAGAAATGAGGTAGGAATGATTATTTCGGTTGAATTTTGCAAGACCCAATAAGCATATTAAAACACTTTTATTTCCCTTCCAAAGAATGAAACAGTTGAATGGTTTCAGGTTTCTCAATGACAGGCTCTGATTTACATTAAAAAAAAATAGGTCTGGCTATATGATAAAGATTGAACTCGAGAGAGTAAGTATAGAAGAAAAAAAAAACTCATCAACAGTTGTTATTGTACTCCACGTGACACATGAATACAGAGGATTGCAGCCCAGGTAGTGTGATGGTCATGAAATTGGACTCAAGAGATAAGAGAGATTGGCTGTAAAATTTGATGAATGGTTAACTGTCTAAAACCATGAAAGTATAGGAATGACATGTGATTGCTTCGGGGTTTTTTTTTTTTTTTTTTGAGGTTTTAGGTTGGATATTGTTTCTATTTAATGTGATGATCCTAGAAGAGACAAATTTAAGAGTAGGCTGGAGTGATGCACTCTGAGTAGGAAGCCTAGAGTGGGAAACAAATATTACCTAATCTGGAGCTGTGAAAGATAACAGAGTTAGCATGTCACATGAAACAAGGGAAACCTTCAAAAGTTCAAGAGGAAAAGGATCCACAGAGATGGAAGTAAGATGAGGCGTCGCTTGATCATGAAAACGATTTTCAGAAAATGAGAAAGATGTTTCATATGGGTAGAGAAATTCCAAGTGACATAGAAGAGTATTAAGGAATCAAACAAAAGAGGATTTCCAAGTAGAGGAGAAGGCACAGCTGAGATACTGAGGATTCTGTTTCATGTGGATTCAATCTACATGTATTTTTGTAAAAACATTTTGAAAAAGTACAACGCCTGATGAACTGGTATAAGGAATGCAATTGAAGAACAGCCTGTAGTAAATGAAAGAGCTGTAAGTATTACAGTCCTGATTTCGAATCCAAGAACTATTTACTGGATTGTTTTCTTAGGCAAGTTATATGACTTCTTTAAGCTTTATTTTCCTGATTACTATATTACATTAAATTTCATGAGTATCACATTAAATTCTGGTTATAAAGAGATGAACTCAGTACACTTTTACTGTTTTTATATGCTTTTAATATAAGCTTGGACCACATGTTATTTAAACTGTGCATGGGTCTCATGTATCAAGAACAATATCAGCAAGCAAAGAAAATTTTAACAGAATTGCCATATTTTTGTCTGCCATATAAGTCATTCTATAAAACTTTGGTAATATTTTAAAGAATATATTTTTATACTTCTTCTCCTCCTCAATATACTTTCACTATCAACCTCCTCTGGACATCTCATATTTTATGCTACAATACCCAAATTATTCCTGACTGTCCTGATTATCACTGCAGTTTCTATAACAGGTCTATATTCTATAATAATGTGATTTTTTTTTCACTTTATAATAATGTGTCTCTGCTCTATTGATCTGTTCACTCTAGGACCCATACTGAAAAGCAGTTTCAACCTGGAGCACATTTTTCTTTGGGCAATATTAAAGAGTAAGAGTTCCAGTGGAAATTATAACTAAATATGGTTAAAGCTTCTGCTTAGAAGTTGAAATCACACTTCATTGCCAGAGCAAGAAACATGGATAAGTCTGACAGTGGGGTATAAAGAATATTCTTCTTTGAGGAATACATTCTAAATCATATGGCAATGAGTAGAGGCACAATGTGTACAAAAGGAAGCAGAAGTTAATCAATGAGAATGTTTTCATCATCTGCAAGAATATAAGTCAGTGTTCTTACCAATTTTCACACCTTGGTCAATCTAAGGCAAAGAAAAGTAATTATCTTACAAAGTGAAGATGTAAGTTGGGAAGAGAAGAACTTGGGAAAACTCACATATTCATAATTCTTATTCCTGTTACAATGATGATGCATATCTTTAATCTAGGGAGCAATTTAAAAGTATAGAACTTTGTTGTTCAAAAGTGTGAATTCTACACATAAAACTGTAAAAGTCATAAAATTTATAGGTCCAAGATATAAACATACAAATGTGTGGTTGAAATTAGATGTAAAAGCTCACTAGGATTGAACAGTAGAGGAATTTCAAGTCCAAATTGTTGAAGCAATGTGTAGAATAGTGACAGAATAGAGTGAGGAGAGCGATTCTGACCAAGACACCAAAACTTTAATTTATTAAGGGGAATGATACATGACAGGTAGTGAGAAGGAGAAGTGGAGGTGGATAATAAAGATTAGAGATTTAACTGATGATGAAGCAAAAATATTTGGAAATATTGTTGGTAAAATATCATTCATGAATATCTGATGTCTTACAAAACTTTGATGAGATAGTTGAAATTGGAAGAAAGAATGGGTCTTAAGCTCCTTAAGACCTTACTGCTATATTTTAACCTTTATTCTATTTTTAGATTTTGATTAATTTCCTCTGCAGATACATGTGTTTTCTAAAACCTTCTACTGTGAATTTTCAATTTAATAAGACTGTTCTGGTCTCTTACCTACTAGTGTTTATTATCAGTTCCCATCACTTTCTATCTTCCAGAAGTAAAACAAAGGAAAACTAGAGTATTAAATTTCTTCTGCTCTATATTTGAAATGCCTTAAAATTAATTTGCTGTAAGTTTTATGTAGTTATATTCAGTCTGATAACTTCAATATTTCACTAAATAATATCTTGAATCAGAACCACATTGAAATACAATTTATGAAAAACATCTACCATTAAAAGAAAACAAAATTACTTTCAAAATTGATTCACTAACAGTTAATTTATATTAGGAGTTATTGAATTTGTGAGTTATGAATTTTTTGTATCATAAATTGGTGGAACATAGGCTAACATAGGATAGTAATAATCTCCCCTGCCTGTTTGTTCGTAGGTAGGCTCTTTAGTTGGGTCTAATAACCAAGTCAACACAAGAGTGAGTAACAGGAGAAGACCATGCAAGCTTTATTAATTTCACATGTACATGGGGAACTCATAAGAAAATAAAGATCTAAATAAATGGCAAACCAGAAAGGTTTTATTCCTTTTAGAAATAGAATGTTCAATTTATGAAGCAATTACAGGACAAGGAGAATGAGGACTATGAGAATCAATAGAAGATGCATGGAAGAGATCTAAAGCTAGAGGAAGATAAGATTTACTTTAGTGAATCCATTGATTCAGGTCCATTGCGGCTCCAATTTCCAGATTCAGGTGGTAAAGACTATTGACTTGCCCTGGTAAAAGGAAAGCACCCCAGCTAAGGAATCTTTATATAGGCCATAAAAAAAGAGGTGGGTTAGTAATCCCTTCTTCATCTACAATGTCTCTAAAGTTTTCTTCTTGAAATATGAATCTAAACTATTTGGGGGTGTATCATCCTGAAAACTTTCAGTGGGGATAAACTTTTTTTTCCAAGAAAAATAAAAGACACTATTATGTGTCAGTGGAAATTGTTTTAAAAAGTAAGAAAGATCAAACTTTGAAAAGTTTAAAAATCAATATGAATCAAAGTTCTGTTGAATAAAATTTGAATGCCACTGAATCTACTCCAAGAGATTTTACTTTTTTTTATCCCTAGTGCTATCTGAAGTCACTTAAGATTTGGAAAGAGAAAAATGTTTATATTTAAATAGAAGGAAATAAAAAAAAAAACATAAATACCTAAAATGTTTTTATGTATCTATATTTACAAATAGGTATATTTGGCTTTTTAGATTTATTTGTTCTAATTAATTATACATGACAGTAGAATGCATTTGACACAACAGACACAAATGGAGTATGACTTCTCTTTCTTCTGGTTGTACATGATGTAGAATTATACAAGTCAGGTAATCATATATGCACATAGAGTAATCATGCTCCATTCATTCTACTCTCATTCCTACCACCACACTTTCTTACTTCCCTTTCACTGCCTTCTGTCTAATCCAAAGTATCTCTATTCTTCCCTAGTACCTCCTTATTTTGAATTATCATCCACATATCAGAGAAAACTTTAGTATTTTGGTGATTGGCTCACTTTTGGCGATTAGCTCACTTAACATGATGCTCTCTACTTCTATTTACTGGAAAATCCCATAATTACATTCTTATTTAAGGCTGAGTAATATTCCATTATATATATAATTTCTTTATCCATTCAAAACAAAGGGTGAGTGTCTTGGAGACAGCATATTGTTGGATGCTGTTTTTTAATCCAATCTGCCGGTCTATGTCTTTTGATTGATTTTAAGCCATTAGCATGCAAGGTAATTATTGAGATATGATTTATATTCCTGATCTTTTGGTTTATTTCTAATTTTTAATTTGAATTTGTTTCTTCTTTGAGTGACTATTCCTTTAGTGCAGTTCCTCACTGTGCTGGTTTTCCTTTTTTCATATCATCTTCATGAACTATTTTGTTGAGAACATTCTGTAGTGCAGAATTTCTAGTTGTGAATTATTTTAACTTGTTTATCATGAAAGGTTTTTATTTCATCTTCAGATCTGAAGCTTAATTTTTGCTGGACATAGAATTCTTGGTTGGCATCCACTTTCTTTCAGAGCTTGGTATATATTAATCCTGGACCTCCTAACTTTTATGGTCTGGGCTGAGAACTTAGCTAAGATCCAAATTGATTTCTCCCTATATTTAATCTAATATTTTCTCTCATGGCCTTTAAAATTATCTCCTTATTTTGTATGTTAGGCATTTTCATAATAAAATGACTTGGTGTGGGTCTCTTGTAATTTTGTTCATTTGGAGTACTGTGAGCCTCTTGTATTTGATTTTCCATTTTATTCCTTAGGTTTGGGAAATTTTCTGATATTATTTCATTGAAAAGATTGTGCATTTCTTTGGTTTGCATCTCTATGCCTTCATTTATCCTCATGAATCTTCATATTTTTGAAATTTCATGTTATCTCATAATGCTTGGAAGTTTTGTTCATTTTCTCTGTGTGGTCAACTCTACTTTCAAGATTATATATTTTGTCTTCATTGCCTGACATTCTGTCTTGCTTTTTTTCCCCCTAGAATCTCTGCCTCTTTATTAAAGTGATATTTCACTTCCTGTATCTTCTCTCTGATTTCATTCCTTATACTGTCTTTACTTTGCAGATCAGTTTAACTATGTACATTCTAAACTCCTTCTCTGACATTTCTTCCACTATGGTATTGATGAATTCTTTTATTGGAGTATCTTAGTTTGTTTAGTGTGATTTGTCCCCTTGCTTTGCTCTGTTGTTTTTGTATCTACCCATATAACAGTATGGATCTGAGGCAGTAGAGTTTCTACCCTGTGGACTTTTAGTGTTCTGTAGGTTTCCAGTACCTCACTGTTTAGGTGGAGAAAAATAATAATAACAACCAATGCAAAAAAAAAACAAAACAACAACAACACAACAACAAAAAGCAGCATTGAACCAAGTAGTTCCTACTTTAATGTCTACAATGTTAATTATCACAATAAACAGAAATGTTTTGATTAGCTACTACCTACAATAAAAACAGCAAATTTGCAAAAGGTTTACACTTTCAAATGGTGTATAGGGTGAGAACAGAATTGATATAGGATGCTATAATTATGAGGTAGGAGGAGTGAAGACAGAAGTAAAAGATTAAAGAAAGAGTGAAAGAGTATAGCTTGGCTGTTAGTTGAAGAAAAGACAAAATCAAGGGAAAAAAGAAAACAAGAAAAATATATGTATAAATTAAAATTTAAGAAATTAAAAATAAAAATACAAAAAAAAATACTAATCACACATACTAGTTCACAAAAATCTAATGCATGAAAAATAACTGCTTTCAAAAATGCTAGAAATGAGAAAAAAATGTACAAATGTCCATGTACCATCAAGGTCATAATTAAAGAAAAATAATTTTAAAACAAACAAAGAAAGAAAAGACAAAAAGAGAAAAAAAAAAACGATGAAAAGTTAAATAATTCTTTCCCTTGGAGTTCAAAATGTTGTTCTCTTCTTAGTAGTTTTTGATGGGATTATCTAGAGTGTGATGATGCTCTACCCTCTGGATTGCTGGATTGACAAAGGTAATCCCATAGGTGAAATTTTTGGAGGCAGGCTCAAGGCTCTCCACTGAATGCCAGTTTTTCTGGAGATTTAAAATAAGTGATCTCCAGGGTGTAGCACTCACTGATCCAGGCTGAAAGACTTATCCCAGGGATCTCCCTGGGTTCCACTTGTGTGGTGGGGGATCCAAGTCTTAGTCCCCTAGGTCTCCTGCAGACTCCATATTTCCTAGTCTTAGGTTCAATCTCTAAACAGTTTCTCCTGTCCCCACACTTCTGAGTTCCTGACCAGAGATGACTCTTCCAGGATGGGAAGGAGTAAAGCCAGATGGGTTTCTGTGACCAGTGTCCCCTGTTTAAACCTTTCTTCATGTCTGATTGTCTCCTGGTCACTTCAGCACATTCTACGTTGTGCAGTGTTTGTTTACTGGACCTGTATTTTGGGCCAAACTTGGGTTTGCCAGGAATTGGCTTCCTCAGTTGCTGACCTGTGCTGCAGCTACAAAATGGTTCCTTTCTTTGTCCTCCACATGCTACCTGGAGAGATGGAGGCTTCCTTCCCCCCAAGTGGATATCTTGCAGTGAGTCTTTCAGGTTTGTTGGGCGATGTCCTGGATCTCTAAATCCTTGGTACCCAGACACTCTTTGGGCCTCCCAAAAAAGTAGGTTCCTTTAATTCTCTTATCCCTCTAATATGCTCATGGAGGGACCACTCTGGCTAGTGTTTCTGGCCCAGCTACAGCTGTCCTGCTGGGGATTTTTTTTTTTTCCTTATTTTATAATTGCAACCTCTGGTGAAGCTGGTTCACTTTTAAATTCCAGTAATGTCCCCCTCCCCCACCTTTTTGTTTGTTTACCCACCTTCTGGAGAAGCTGGCTGTATACTTTCTTTGTTTCATGACATGGAGCAGCCAGGAAGAGACCTCTATTCAGGCATCTGGAAAAAACTCCCAGTATACTTGATTTTAGGAAAATAATTGAAGGGATACTTGTTTTTATTGCATAAAGATAAGGTTAATAGTAGTGAGGAATAAATGTACATTGAATTAAGGAATACCGGGGAGAAATTTTTCTCATGAAGCATTATGTTTTGTGCAATAATTATATACATTTATGACTGAATTCACATTTACAAATGGGATACAGAACACCATTACTTTGTCCAAATATAAAATTAAACAACATTGCAAGTGTGATGGGAAATCTAGTTAAAGCAATAACTGAAACTATGTGGCAAAAAGTTTTCTTTTCTGATCCAACATCAGTTCTGTTTTTTTAAGATTAATTTTTTAGTTGTAGTTGGACACAATACCTTTATTTTATTTATTTACTTTTACATGGTGTTGAGGATCAAATCCAGGGTCTCACACATGCTAGGCAAGCGTTCTATTGCTGAGCCACAACCCTAGCCCTCATTTCTGTTTTTATGGCTTATTTATTACAATGCTTTGTACAGAATAAGAAACTAATCATATCCAAACAACTGCAGGTAAATTTTGAAAATCAGGATTTCATATTCATAGAGTTAATAAACTTCACTTTATTCATGAACATTTTTCATACTTGAAAATATTTTGACATATTTTGTTCTCAATTTCACATCATTTATAAACCAAGACCCTCTTCACTCAATTTAATATGATTAATAAACTCCCCTAAAGAAGACACTAAAATAATTATTGAGGTGATAATCTCTATTTCTGTATCTTATACAGCCCTACATTGCCAAAAACCACTTCCCTTTAAAACATAGATATTATTTTAAAAGATAAAACATAATTTTCATAGTATTTTTTATATAAATCTCCTATACAAATCCATTTTTTCTTTATTCTTTATTTCCATTTGTTCAGGCTTCTTTTTACATCACTACACAATGGGAAACCATCCCATTGATTGGCAAAGAGTGCACACTGATGAATACTACTATGCCATCCATTATGCAAAACCATGCAGCCTGAAACATCCCTGTAATGTGTTATTGTTCTCTTTGACAAAGAAGTAAAACTAATGATGAATGCAGCTTGATTTTCACAATATTTAGCAAGGTCATGGGATTTTTTTTAACTGTTTCTGATTTTAGATTTTTTTTTCATCAACAACACATAAGTTGTGTTTAAAATCTTACCCAATTATATGGATTGATTGAGTAATAGTTTTAATTGATATATGATGGTAGTTATCCTAACTTCGTTCGTGTGGTGGCAATACTGGTAATCTTTTGGACTTTGTAATCCATTGAGAACTGTATTTTTGCCCTCTTTGTACTATGAATGATACACTTCTGTAACAAATGATATATACTATTTGTGTGCTTAATTCTAAAGTTTCATGAATGTGCTTATAATTGTAGAACATTTAAACAAAAAATTAATGGTAATGCTGAAGAAATTTAAATTTTTTTTTGTCTCTCTCTAATAGTCCACTGAAAATCAATTATGTGAAATGACCATTTAATTCTCCAAATAATTTTGGATAATCTGGATTAAATAAGTTAGACATTTTATTTGTTGAAATATTTCCATATAGATATATAGTACATATTTATTTTATTTAGTATAGAATGTTTCTTAGTCCACAGCAAGATCATTTTTTTATCAAACACATTTACAGTAGTGTTGTTTGTTCTCCTGTTGCTAATGATAATGCTTGTAATTCTTGATTCCTTTTAAAGTTAATATTAGTTTTGTAATTCCAATTTCAAAAGAGGACTTTCAGTACCTAGTAATAGTAAATAAAAAGAAATATACTATAAAGTAAACTAGTCTAAACTTTTTTCCATTTAATTATACCTCTGAAAAAATATGCATGTTTCTTAGTTAATTCATTTTATTTACTATCTTCTTATAATTAAACCTGTTGTTTTCTAAGTGAAATTGAAGTTGAAGCTGATTTCAAAATTAGGAATGCTGAGGAAGTTCTAAATATTATTAACTATATTTTAAAATAACGGTGCTTACAGAGTTTACTTTTTAGTATTTTAAATACCAGGACATGACTATAGAATGTTATAAATTTAGAGTTTAGGGTGAGTACCACAATCCAAAAAGTGGATGATAACAAGAGGTAAAAATTAAAAATAAAACCAAACTGCTATTCATTTGCTTTTAGTAGATAGTATTATTTTTAGTATCAGACATATAATGTGTATATGTGATAAAATTGTAAAGGGTTTAATGCAAAGCATTTGGAGGATTAATCAATATTTTTATTAATGTGAATAATTTATTGAACAAATATGAACAATTGTGGAACATCCTGTATAGTTTGTTCTGGAAAATTTGGCTAACTCTCATAATAATTTGTTTTATCTGTAAAACAAATAGAATTATCCAGATATTTAATTTAAAATGTTTCAGAAACCCAACTAGGGCTGATAATCCAAATAATGAGATTACTTTTAGGAAGACCAAAGTGCAGGAAACTGAAGTTTTTTGAATACTACCAGGACCATCGTGTTGGAATTATGTTACAGATCTCTCTCTCTCTCTCTCTCTCTCTCTCTCTCACACACACACACACACACATATACACACACACACATTACATAACACATTTTTAATATATACATACATATATATATGTATACAAATTTATGCAAATAAATATATGCATTTATATAATATATATATATATATATATATATATATA
>NW_026000108.1:49058796-49079986 GCF_001458135.2 Marmota marmota marmota | reverse complement strand
TATATATAGTGGTATAATAACACATTTGTGTTATTATACCAACCTATCAGGCTCAGATGTCAAGCCTCACCTGCAAGATAGAAAAGGTAAACTGTAGATAAATCAGATATTTTTCAAGACTTACACCTAGTTGTTTCTATAAAAAATGGAATTTGGGCCTTTCTGGTCCAATCCTCTTCTTAGTCTAAAATAAAACATGGCTGCTTCTTCCTCTGTTTGTCTGAAATATTCACTGCTGTTGCAGAGGTTTTCTGCAGTCCCAGAGGCATATTCTATCAGTGCCATCATTTTAAACTGCCGAGCTTGGATGTATTTTAAATCTCAAAATTTTTATTAGCTTCAGAAGATTCCTGGCATCTATTTTATATCAAGTTCTTGGCAGGAAATGGGCCCATCTCTTGAATAATGTAGAATTTGAGAAATTCTCTGACCAGATAAGCTTCAGGACAACAAAGAATGAAATTGTAGATACAGTCAAAATGGTGGCATGTTGAATCAGAATTCATTCCATATGAGTTCTAGTCATTAGGTTAGCTTTTCTCCAAAGAAGAGCAGTGCATTACCTTCTCTTGAAAAAATTTGCATGCTAAGCACATCTAGAAAGAAAAACTAGATGAATATAAAGTATCAATTATAAAACATGAACTCTTACTTAATTTTCAGGGAAAAAACTTCCTTTTCCCATAAGTTAAAAAAAAAAGGTAAGCCTACATCTTTAAATAGGCTATAGTGTTTTTCTAATTGCATGACAATTTACATAATTAATTGTTCATAAGACTAATCAAAAAAATATTAATGAACTCATGACAACTCTTTTGTTTGAATTTCTTAATTATTTTTAGGAGGAATTAGGAGAGCATCACTCGATAAAGGATTTAAATAGAAAAGGCTTTCATCCCAGTATAAGAAATATGCATTTTATTTTTATCTGCTTCAGTATACTAGTGGTTTAGGGATAAATATTTTATTTATCAAAAATGAATTGGGCTGGGGTTGTGGCTCAGTGGGTTCTATCCTAAGCATCACATGAAAACAAAATAATATGTCCTCCTAAAACTAAAGATACATAAATAAAAAAACAAATAAATAAATAGAGAGTACATTATTTAAAAAAAGGAAGTATTAAATTTTTAACCACAAAAGGCACCTTATAAACATCCTGAGATAATGATAACAACATGTAAGATTTTCCACAGTGACATTTTTATTTAACCATACAGCACCAGATCCTTAGCACAAATATGGCTTAGCACATTCTATTGTTATTAGGATTAAATAAGTGAATGAGTCTGAGGTTTAATGTAGTGCCAGACACATAGTTAGCTCTCAGTAAATGTTTGGTATGATTCCATTAGAAAAGTTCACTAATGATTTTTTTTTTTAAAGAGAGAGAGAGAGAGAGAGAGAGAGAGAGAGAGAGAGAGGGAGAGAATTTTAATATTTATTTTTTTTTAGTTTTCGGCAGACACAACATCTTTGTTTGTACGTGGTGCTGAGGACTGAACCCGGGCTGCAAGCATGCAGGTGAGCGCGCTACCTCTTGAGCCACATCCTCAGCCCCACTAATGATTTTTATCAAAATAAAGCTTAAAGCTTAGATCTTCTGATGTGCATTGTGTGTGTGCATGTGTGTGTATGAATATATTATTGTGTATGTGTATAAGCAACACAAATGCAGGAAGTGTACCTCTATTGACAATGAAGAAATACCCTGCTCTCTTAAGAATTCATTCCAAGCACTTACCAACTGAATTACCAAGCTCACTCAAATGAATAACAGTTCTTCATAGTATAAGATTTTTCACTACCTATTTCTTTAGTCTACTTGCTGCATGCTTCTGAATAACATGATGACTGTACTGCTTGAAATCCAGTGATACTATGATTCAGTTTCCCCTCAGTTCTAGCTGGACTCTCTGTTGGGAGATTTTTTTGCACTATTTTATTTTTCAAAAGTTCAATAATAATAGCCACCCCCAAAAAAACAAAAGAAAAAAAATAAAGTGAGAATTTGAAAAGGAGCTTATTTATAAAATTTATAATCCACATTGATGACTATTATATTTGAGAATGTATACTTTACTGAGAGAATAACATCATCATTTACATGACTACTTAATTATTATTATTAAATTATTATTATTTTAAAACTTGTCTTTCAACAAATTCCTATGAGATATGTAATATATTCATATTATTTTTCAGGTAATGAAACACAGAGAAGGACAAATTATTTAGAATCTTGAAATTTTAGGGGTAAATGAGGACTAACTAATAATTTTGGATTGATTCAATACCCCAAATACTCGTTAGAATTACTAAGGATTTTTACTATCACTAGGAGTTGTTAAAATCACTGATGCTGAGACCCTGAACCAGGAGTTCTGTTTTACTAGATTTTTTGTATACGTCACAGTCCCAGTGTTTTATTTATTTTATTTTAGTTTGTTTTTAATCTTTAAGCATCTAGAGGAATTCTAATAATATCTGGGGCTGACAATTACTGATATATTCTAACTCTTAAAAACAGAAAGAAATCAAAGTACAGATAGTGCCTTACTTTGGTTCTATTACTGTGTCTCAGTGAGAGAACTAGCACCTGAAACTGGTAGTTCTATTTATTTTTCCTCCAAGATTCTTGCCACTATTTACTTATTGGCTACTATCCTCATAGCAAATTGTATAGTTCTGAATCAATTCCAGGCAATTTTCTAAATGTTTTAAATGTATTAACTCATTTAATCCTTACAGTAACATTATGAAACAGGGGTGAATAATAGTATTATTTCCCACTTTACAGAAGGGAATAATGAGGCCCAGAGAGAACATTTGGCTTGTTCATGACACAGGTGTGATTTAAATCTAGACCACCTGGCTGCAGAGTATTTTATTTTAATGTCTATACTTCAGTGTCTCCATTATTTATGTTCGAATTTAGGTTCTCCTTTATTGTCACAGATGTCAAACTGTAAGCCATGTTTTTTTCAAGGTAAAATGGATAGTTTAATTAAGTATTATCATTATTATTTGGCATATTCCATGTAACTTTTTGACTAAAACTTAGAACAAATGCTTACTGTTATTTTAGTCCCTAGCTATAAAGCAGACTTTAATCCTTAACAGGTTAATTTAAAATGTTAGTATTCATATTCAATGATTTAAAATATGCTAGTATCTACATATTTATCATTCAATTTTTCCACCTTAGCGTTAATAATAATTCTCTGGTATTTCTCTTGTCAATCTCTGTATGTCTTCTTGTCCTTGAAACTATGAATACAGACAATTGCCCAAATTAAAGATGCCTCTTAAGAATGAAATTTCATAGATTAATGATCTGAAACTTTTTTCCTATTTTGAATGAATTATCAGTACTATTGTTTTAATCTATGAACCTCCATGTAATCTGTGGGGTACTTAATCCATTGTCAGTTAATACATTTAACAATAGGCTAGTGAAAAATGAAATATAATGTACCCAAAGTAACTCTAAGAAGATGATTTTATAAAATAAAATCTAAATGACATATGAAATGTTTCTCATGAATAATTTTCAAATTTTAAGTATGAAAAAATAAGAAAATATTAATCTAATTAAATCAATAATTAATTTTGTAGTACATTTTTAAACATGATAAGAATAGCTGAATAGATTGATAGTACAGTTTTTTGTGGTTCTTGTTTTTGTGTGTCTGTGTGTGTGAATATAAATAAAGCTGTAGAAAGATCAGTAGTTTGCCATCTATTGAGAAAATGTACATTTTATATTGGGTAATTTAGACATATAGTTGAAATTTTAAATACTGACATATTTAAGCTTAATTATTACAAACTTTTAAAGTACATTCTATAGTATATTTTTGTTTGTCCTTGTATATTCTGAAATGATATAAGTGCATGTATTTGATATATATCATGAAAAACAGAATATTAATTTATATTTAATAAAAGATATTCATTACAATATGGTCATATCTATTTTGGATCAGTTATTCATTATATTTACAGATAAATTAATTTTGTAATTTATTTTCTATTTGTTAGTGATGTTTAATGGTCAGGTTTTTAAGATGTTAAGGATTCTTTGGGGGACTTAACCTACTGTCCTTGTATCCTGAGTCATGGCAATTATTCTCTGGGAAAACAAAGTAAAAAAAATGCTGACCAAATGCCAGTGCTAATTATTGGGGTATGCATCTACCATGTAATTTTTCTAATTTATCATGAAAATGCAAATGAATTTCAGAATTGATTTTATTTTTGATTAAACTCTTTATGCACATTATTATGCAAATTGGTGCCCTTGGGTTCAAAGCAATTTGTCAATACAGTACCACTGAAACAGGCAAAAGAAGCATAGCATATTGAAGCCAGTCTACACAAGTATTATGAATATGGTCATCAGCAATTATCTCGTAAATGTGTCTTCTGCATAGAGTCAGATGTTTAAAGATCAAAAATGAAAGTAGAGAGCAAATCTACTACCAAAATAATCAGTTAAAAATTATTTTAGGGAGTGTGTTTTTCTCCTTATTTTAGTTTTTTTCTTTCTAAATTTCACTTAGTTTGTGAGTAAGCTGACTTATTAATCATATTGCATAAATGGATCATCCATATTAATTTGATTTTTGTACATAGTATGAAAAATATATAGCATATATGAAGAATATTATATATACACATATATAATAATAGTAATATTATTAAAAATAAGTTTACCATTATTTCAGTAGTCAGTATTCCAAAGTCCAGAAACTGACAGAGAATCCAACCAGTGTCAGAGCAACAGAACACGCAATCGCTTCGTGGATGAGGCTCTCTGGGGAAGCAGGATGGAGGGCCCCTTCCCTCCCAGCAGCCTCTCTGCCTGTTCTTGAGCCACCTCAATAACACACATCACTTAGATGACAGGTACATCTTTTTTTTCAGGACACTAAATCAGTTTCTGTTATTTTTTTTATTTGTACATGAACACAATATCTTTACTTTTATTTATTTATTTTTATATGGTGCTTTGGATTGAACCCAGGGCCTCACGCATGCAAGGCAAGTGCTTTACCACTGAGCTACCAACCCAGCCCTCTTTGAATATTTTTGCTGTCTTCATGCCCTCCTATGAACTCTCTCATTGATTCAACCTGCCAATCTTTCTCTTATTCAGAAAATAAAATAGTAGAGATTACTTGAGAAATTTGATATTTCAGACAGATATTGAAAATGACTAGCTTTCATGTATTCTTAGAAAATAATTTTAACCATGGATTCAAAAAATAGTAATGTTCTTCTCACTTTTGATCAGAAGAATGCTCACTTTTACTGAATGCCTTCTTTATTCCAGAAACTGTACCAAGAGTGAGTGTTCATATATAGAATTTTATTTCATCTTCACCATAACAATGTGAGTCAGAATTGTCTTCTTCTTCTTATTATTATTATCATCATCATCATCATCATCATCATCATCATCATCATCTAGACTGAGAAATGGAAGTCCAGAGAAATCCTGTAATACATAAAAAGTTACGCAAGTTAGTGAGCGGGGATTTTTTTTTTCTCAAGGTTTCTTGAACATGAGTTTAGAACAATGTGAGTCAGAATTGTCTTCTTCTTCTTCTTCTTCTTCTTATTATTATTATTATTATCATCATCATCATCATCATTATCTAGACTGAGAAATGGAAGTCCAGAGAAATCCCGTAATACATCAAAAGTTATGCAAGTTAGTGAGCAGGGATTTTTTTTTCTCAAGGTTTCTTGAACATGAATTTAGAATTTCACCACAATGTCACACTAAGGGTGCTCATGGAACAGATAAAGTATATTTACTGTGCGCAAGATAAACCTGTATCAAAATGTTTTAAAACTCATTAGCTATTAAATGATAAGAGATCAACTTAACCTGCCTATGCTTCTGTGTCCTTTTTATGAAAAATGGAAGCCTCCCATGAAGAGCTCTTGTAAGACTATGACTATTCTTATTACAAAATATTTGTTTACCCTTTTAGTTTTGGAAGCTCAAAACAATTTGAAATTATTAGCAGAAAAGTTTATAGTAGTTTCTCCAAATCTTTTTAAGTCTTCAAGTTAGATAATCTAGTGAGAAGAGGATAAGATTGTATTTAAGGAAAAGTTGTGATAATCACTTGAAATAATTTAAGTTAAAGCACTTTGTAGACTTAGAGTAAATAAATTATTGGTTTTGACACAGATCATTATACTTTCCATCTCACTGAGTAGCACTGTTCTTGGGTACCAAGAAAGAAGAAGTTCATCTGAAAATACAAATTTAATTTTTACAATTTTTTTCATTTGTATATTTGCTAATCTGACTTAGAAGTATCTGTTATTGCTTCTGAATTGCTAAAAATCCCACATTATATTAAATTTTAAATATTTTAACACTTAGAAATTAGTTCTAAGATCCTACACAACAAATTTAATTTGAATTCATATACCTTCAATAACAGCAATATAAGAAATGTTTATTGCCACAATTTACATAAAATAGAAAGTTTTCCCAAAGTTCAAATGTTTGAGAGTCATTGGTGGTTTCTTTTTGATCCTACATTAAGGTACAGTTTTTAAAAATTCTTCATATGTACATATAACTTTTCACTACAAGTAAACCCTTACAAAACTAATAATCTTTAAAGAATATACTTAGTGCATAATCAAAATTTAAACTCATATTTGTCTTTCCCAAGGTTCTGCATACTGAGCACCTGCTTCAATTAACTAGTCTCAAAGCAAGTATTTGGCACAACTCAGGATTCCATCTAAGCAACCAATAGCTCATTTTTTTGTATATGCTGTCCGATTAATTCGCAAATGGTTTCCACTCCTAGTTCTTATAAGTTGTGATGTGATGCCTAATAAACTCTTATTACATCTATTAACATTATTCATTAGCAAAGTCTGATATGAACTACTTTTGATCCAATGTAGTGGTTAAAATCATAAATATTAAAGGTAAAAAAGAACACACTAAATTAAATCTGTACAAGTTGTCATTCTACACTTCTTCTGTACATAAAATAAAAATTCAAGTCAAAATTCAAAGAAAAGGTAGGATAAAATGTGGTTTCAGATTGGCTACAGTGGCACACACCTGTAATACCAGCAATTTGGGAGGCAGGAGGCAACAATTTGAGGCAGGAGGATCAAGAATTCAAAACCAGCCTCAACAACTTAGTGAGGCACTAACCAACTCAGCACCCTGTCTCTAAATAAAATATATAAAAGGGCTGGGGATGTGGCTCAGTGGTTGAGTGCCCTAGGTTCAATCCCTAGTACCAATAAATAAATAAATAAATAAATAAATAAATAAAATTGTTTCAGGCATTCATACAAATTTGTGTATTGAAATTTGAGACTCTTAGTGTTCTATCTTTTTTAAAAATCATATCTGGGCAATTGGTTAAGAACATAAGGAATTATTCCCTGACATTAATATACAATAATTACAAATTCTATAGACATTATATTTCTTCCATAGACAGTATGACTGTAACTTTTAACCAAACGCAAATATATATCTGATTTATTGGTTTCTTTAGCATTTCTGGTTCCAGTAAAATGGAATGGAAATCAGAATGTGTTCTTCTAAAAAAGAAAAATGCAAACTGAGTAAGTGGAGCAAATATGTAAGGAGTACCTGCAATCCTTAGTTTGCCATTTGAGATTTTTGTGAATGTACTATATTCATCATCAAGTGCTACCTTTTCTAATTGTCACTTATCCTCTGTTTTCTATCTATTCATCTGAAACAGAAAACTAAAGTTCTATCCTCTATTATTTTCTAGCTTCTCACATCTGGTTAAGTAGAAAATTAATTTATTGGACCTTTAAACTATATCTCAATTTCACTATTTGTTCTCCATTTTCCTTGCAAAATACTTAAATGTTTCAAGATGAGTCGTAGGCAGCCTACCTCTAAGGGCTCCTCTATATACCCACAAATCTGGCCCAGCTTGAAGCATCCTAGCTCCCCCCATGTCAAAGACATCCCTCCTTTCCATTCATGAGTCATACACCTTAACATTTGCACAATGATGCAATAATTCACATAATGGCACACAGCCACACATGCACACATTATGCACACTTAGTGTTAAATTCTTTGAACATTCCATATCTTCTCATACTTCTATGCCTGGATACTCTTTTTTAACAGTTCAACAACTTCAGGAAGATCCAAGTGTTTCATCAGTGATCGCCTTCCCCAGGAATAGCATCGAATGCTTAATTGTAGTTAGAAATGATATATCCGTGTATATTCAGAAATGACAAGTAAGCACCTTTACCTAAAGACATTGGGAAGTCTGAAATATCATTAAAAAGGAGAACTGATAATTAAGGATAGAATGTTAAAATTAGTAATAATTTGAGGATGATTCTACTACCATCACAGAAATCAATGTGAAAGAATCTAGGTAGAGTTAGGTGGCCAAGCCAACATATTAGCAACAATCTAAAAAAAGCCCAAGGCTTGGAAATTTCAGAATGTACAACAAGCAATTAATACAAGCTCAAGTGACATTAACTTTTCCTCAACCAATTCCTAATGTATATCACATGTGTATTTAGTAATATAATAAATTCGATTAATATTTTAGGGCAAATAGAATGGATGCATTTTTAAATATATCTGTGTTTCCCCCTCTGTAAACTGCAAATACCTATCAATTTACATTGCTTTTCCAAAGTTAAGAAGTTTAAGGCAATAAATAATTGAAATGATTTATTAAACCTTCATCTAATGCCATAAATACTGCAGCATTCTGAGTTTCTATTAAATAAAATATTTATTTTTAAGTACAGAATTACATGCATTTTTAAAGTATGTACTTGATATCTAAATTAGTATTACACTGTAGTTTCATAGTCATGAAGTTAATATAAAGTTTTATATATTAAATTAATATTTCATTAAGTATAATAGATACTTTGAAAATAAGGTAAATTAAATTATTTAATACCCAGTAGTATAATTGATGACTTTTACTGGAACAAGTCAACAAATTACAAACATGGAAGAATGCCTTCTGCATTTTTAATTAATATGATTTAATGACAATTTGAGGAAAAATTTTGAAATCCCATATTCAGCACCATAGGCAAAAATGTCAATTAAAAATTATTAGATGAAAAATTAAATGATTGAAATTCAATGGATGGATTTATTCTGACCTAGCTTGTTAAGCTACAAGTTAATATAACTTAGTATATGATCTTTCAAAAGTATGGAAAGATATAGGCAAATGTAAGATTTTTTTCTGATATTTTAAAACTGTAACCAGCTGTGTATTTGGTAATCACCAAAGAATTCACAGCAAACATAATTTACAAAAGTTCTGTACTACATGGACAAAAAAACTTTCAAAGCAGCAAACATTTTAGAAATCATGATGGAAATATTTTAGCTGTAACAAAAGGAAAAACTATGCTGATAAATTTGTAATGGAATTATGAACAAAGTTCATAACATAAAATAAAATTGACTGCTTTTTTTGATAAAAGATATCCAACTTTAACTTTGTTTCTATGTTAATGAAATAAACTACATGAAATGTATTGGATATTTATGACTTCTCAACTCTTTTTATTTTTCATGAACATGACCAGGAAATAACTGAATATTTTTATTTACTTTCTAGTTTTACTTTAGTATATGTATGGTTTTGTTGTATTCTATTTATTTAAGATATATATATATATATATGTGTGTATGTATATATATATATATATATATATATACATACACACACATACATATATATATGCACGCACACACATATATATATACATATATATAATAAATTCATATATATAGTGTATGTGTACATCTGTATGTATTTTTGTTTTATTGCATTATTTCAACTATAATACTAAAATAGTAGTATTAACATTGTTCAAATAAGTACATTAGATCTCCAGTCTTACTCATTTTACATCACAGATACAAGTCTGTAACCTTTGAAAATTATTATCTTATTTCTTCTGACTCCCCCCTTTATGGCCATCTGTGTTCTACTGTTTCTATATATTTTACTTTTCTTTAGATTCCATATATAAATGAGCTCATACAGTATTATTTTTTTGTGACTGTCTCATTTTATTTATTGTAATGTTCATCAGATTAAGCCATGTTGTTTAAATAATAGTATTACCTTTTTATAGCTGAATATTTTATCATGATTCTATCAATCATCTATTTATCCATATACACACAAATACATGTATACACATGCATACACACAACCTACAATTTCTATATCCATTCATCTGTCAGAAGACAACTATTTTATTTCTTATGTTGTTTATTTTGAATAATGCTGCACTAATCACAAGAGTATAGGTAATTCTACAAGGTACTGATTTTATTTTCTTTGAGTACAGACCTACTAGACCTCATTTGGAACCATGGATTTCCCCAAGTTGACAAAACAATCCTTAGAAAAACTTGAATGCATCAGACTTCCTGAGTGCAAGTTATATCACAAAGGTACAATAGTTAAAATTGTCTGATACAGACATAAAATAAACATGTGAATGACTGTGACCGAATAGGGAACCCAGAAATAAACCCAAGTATATCTAATCAGCTAATATTCAACAAGGCTTGATGGGGAAGAAGACATGAGGGGGAAGAAGAATCTCCACTATTAAAGGTACTAAGAAAATTATATATTCATGTGCAAAAGGATAAACTGGATTACTTACACTGTCATAAAAATCAACTCAAAATGGATTAAAAACATAAACATAAGACCTGAAATTATAAAACTCCTAGAAGAAAGCATAGGGTAAAAAATCCTTGATATTGATCTGGGAAAAATATATAGTTTTTGTTATATTAAAACAAAACCTTAGATTGATATTTTGAAAAAAAAAGACAAATTGATGGACCTCTAGAAATATTTATATAGATCACAAAAAGAAAGACCCAAATAGTCAAGTACTGGAAATGGTAAAGTGATGTGAGTACATTTCACTTCAATAAAGATAATAGAATTAATAAACCATGCGGCAAATGTTTCTACTTTTATTTAGTTAGAATACTTAGGAAAATTTACTTATTAAAATGACACAACAAAAATACCTCTGGTAACAGCTAGAAAAATTTTAAACATAATTAAAATAGTTTCCATACTATGATAATCAGATGCCTACTACTTTGACTAAATATTGAAGGAATTAACTTAAAAGGATGAAAGGTTTATTTGGGCTCTTAGCTTTAGACATTTCAGTCCATGGTTGGTTTGTTCAATTAATTGTTAGGCAGAGTATAAGGGCCAAGAGTGTATGATGGAGAAAAACAGCGAATCTCATAGTTGCCAGGAAGCAAAGTTTGAAACAAACAGAAACTGGCATCTCAATATCACATTTGAGGGCATCTCCCCAATGACCAGATCTACTTCCATTAGGAACCACCTCCCAATAGTTTTATAGACTGGTGACCAAGACTTTAGTGTATGGATCTTTTAGAGGACATTTATAAACCAAATCATAACACATACATATAACATCAAATATGACATAACTCTGATTATTAGTTCCTTTTGCATTTAAGAATAAACAACTTAAGTTTTATAGTTGGAAAGATATTAGTACCATATTTTAAGGCACTAGTACCTTATTTTATGCTGTTAGCATAAACTTTATGTAAATTCTTAATAAGGAAATTAAAAGAAAAAACTACTCTGTCTCATGAACATAAATCTGAAACTAATAAAATGATCAGAAATTGAATTCATATGTGTATATCAAACAGTAATCTATGTTGATCAAGTTGATTTTATTTCAGGATCTCTAAGTTGATGTGATAGAATTGAAGACAAACTTTCACCATTGAAGCAGAAAAAATTTGCTAACAATATTTGCAATCTACTTATGATTTTAAAAAGAGCCCTATGAACTATAGGACCATTTGCTTAACACTACATGGCATATTTCTTAAACACCTACAAAATAACTGCTAAACCATTTAAATTTTTCTTTTTTTGTTGTTGTTTTTCTTTAGTTAAGAATATCATATGTGAATGTCACTACAATCCAACATACACCAGAAATTCTAGAGTTACAGTAATTCAAGAAAAAGAAATGTTATTTATCCCAAAGCTTTTGAAAAAATGACAGAAATTATGTTTATTCACTATTGGTAGAATATAATACATAATAAATGCTAAAAAATAGCTATACAAAGACTCTAGGTAAAATATAAGGAAATTCAATTATATAATTAGATATAAAATACATATACAAAATCAATTAACTTTCCAGGGCACTAACAAATAATTGGAAAAGAAAAATTTATTTTCCTTTAACAAAATCATAGAAAATTCAAATGAACTGTCTATATCTTAACAAATATCAGGTCAAACACTGAAGATAACTAAAAATCCTGCTGAGAGAAATTAAGTGAAATTTAACAAATGGTAAGAAATATAAGACATTCATGGATCAGATGACTCCAGTTCATAAATTCCTAAATTGATCTATAGATATAAAGCAATCTAAATAAAATTATCATTTTTGTAAATTGATAGACTAATTTTAATATTTATTGAAATGCAAAATAAAGTGTTTTTTTTCTCCCCCAGGTATCAAGAAATACAGAGATGCAAAAATCAAGAGTATTCCGCTGATCAGACCTATATATGTATCGACAGAAAATTTATGAAAAAGGCAAAATTGTGGTGCAGTAAAACACAAGCAATCTTTCCAATGTATTTCACTGATACAATCTAATATCTATATGGGAAAAACAAAAAGCCACAACACAACAACACATTCTTCAGAATTCAGTTTTTAAAACATCTGAATCGGTTAGGTTTTTAAATGTGAACACTTTCTTAAATGATATGCAAAATGCACTTGATGTAATATACTGGGATATATATCCCTAGGAATAAAGGAACACAACTCTCTTGCTCCACAACCACAATGTTGTACCAATCTCTGCTGCTCCTGAACCTGTTCACATAACAGTAACTTTAAACAATGGACTTTCTTGAGAGCTACACAAACAAAGCTCCTAGCATTGCATATTGCAACTTAGTATGTAACTGAGGAATAAGCTGCATAGTGTTGTTAAGTCTGTAACCTGCCTAATGATACAATGAACAATAATGTACTAATGATGCCAGTGACCTAAAGTAACCTATTGGTATAAATAGAGCTGGCAGCTCAGCTGAGTAGCCATTTTGTCTCTGCACCTTGCTTCTGTCTCCTTTTGATTTCTTTACAATAGATTGATAAGATTATAATTAAAATAAAACTGTGTCACATAATGAATAAGAAAACAAACACAAGCAAAAGGTAAATATTTTCTTCAAGAGAATATATTCATAGGAGAAGGTGCAATGCTGCAATAAAACAACAACAACAACAACAACAACAAGACAAAAATAACTAACTAAAACAATAGCAAGAATAACTTTTTAAACCCCAATATTGAGGGGGGAAAAGAACATACAAAATGTATGTTGTACGATTTCATTTAATAAAGTTTCAGCTGAGCAAAAACCAAAACAACATTGAAAAGGGATACAAATTGTGGTGGTTAATGGAAGTGAATGTCAAAAGTGTCTGAAACTATCATCTCTGTCAGGAGAAGAAAGTGTTCAGGTCTGACAGGGCTTTGGGGCTGCTCTGACAACATTTTTATCTTAACTCAGGATGTTGTACTTGGCTGTTTGAAAAATTTTGTTAACCTCTATCTACAGTTATGTTTTAAACTTTTGTTGTATGTCCCCCTCTTTTCAAAATAAAAGTAGGATCAAACCAAGAAGAATGACTAAGAAATTGAAAGTGTACAATCCCCACAAAAATAACAAGACAGGAAATAAAATTACTTTTTAATGATCGTAACTAGTGAGACATTTCTGCAAAATTGTCAACTCTAGATAAAAAGTTATTAGGTAAAGCAATTTTGATTTCATTCTCTTGAAATCAATTTTGTTTGATAAAGAATTTTTGAATGTCAATGAATTTATGACAAATGATTTAATTGCATTCTAATAACAAAACAGACAATATTTAAGAAGTATATCAAAATATTAAATAAGCCTCTTAAAATGAAAATTCAAAATATTTACGTTTAATAGTACAAGTTCCTTTACTTTTTAATTTAGATTTTCTGTATGAAAAAACAAATCAAAATATGATAGCAGATTACCAAAGGATAATAATTGTATTGTAAAATATTTATTAACTTTATTATCTTTTTGTTTAGTGAGAGAATAAGGCACTAAACTTAATTTGACCTAGAAACTAAACATTATAGTAGTCCCAACAGCCCTAATTATTTGAAGAAACTGAACTTTTACCACATAACCTTCAAATCATCTCTTTGAATTTACTCACTGCTTCTAAATCTTGCTGTTCTCCCAAGTGTTCCACATGTCTCATTTCATATCGTTAATGAAACAACTCAATCAACAAGCCGGGTTTGTACGTGAGTAGATTTAGGTTCAGGCAGAATTAAAAGCCAAGTACTGTCCTATACTTGTTTTTATTTTCATTAAAAGGGAAACATTTTATTTTCTAATAATTCATCCATTGTTTGGCCTTTAGAGTGGTCATATACTAATTACGCATAATCTCTAGAATAATACATGTGCAGAAAATCAATGGTAATAAGCTATATTCACCTTTCATTACACACACTCACACATACAAACAAAAGCATGAACACACACATATGTTCAAAGTTCAATTAAATAGAATGTTAGGTAATATTTTGACTATTTTTACTTATATTTATGAGCTACAAACCACATGTGGGCGCTAAAAGAAATCATTGGAATAAAAGAACATTAAAGAAACTTCTAATACACAATTTTATCCTCTTCATCTAACTTCTCTTTTAATAGTAATTGGAAGAGAAAACATTACCTAAATTAAGGCCAAAATTATAAATTTCCTTTACATTTTATATTCACTAATGTATTTATTATTTCAAGTTTCAATCATTTGGTTTTTTATCAATTAATTTATTCAATTATTCATATATTCCTGTATTCATTTATTTTTACACATGTACATGTTTGATTGTCACTGTGCACTCTAGTCCCTTGTGATAGTCTCATGGAAATAAATTTATATTTTGTCTCACTGAGTTAACAATCTACTCAAGGACACAAATAGGAAAAAGTGAATAATAATTGCAATATAAACTATACTTTAGGACTGGGGATATAGCTCAGATTTTAGAGTGCTTGCCTCGTATGCACAAGGCCCTGGGTTCAATCCCCAGAACCCCCTCCCCCCGCCACACACACACATACACAAATTATACTTTAAACTTTTACTATAAAATGATGTATTATAGACATATAATTTCACTACTTAAATTAGTTCTTTAAGGCTAAATAACACTTGTGTGTACACATTGTGTAAATACAGAAAAACAATGACACTTTCTCAGATAAAGAAAAATAATAAATAATTTCTATATAAGTTTAGTCTTTAATATTGAAAGGCATAATCTGAAAGTCATAATCAAAAGTAATGAAATCACAAAACATTGAACTCCCTTAAGTCTAAGTTCCCAAAAGGTCAAAAATCTGAAAAAAAAATTCTATATAAAATAATTTAAACATTATTTAAAATGTATATATTTGCATTTTTAAGGGAGATAATTTGGGAACTATAAAAATATGATAGAACCTTTGAGGCCACATGAAACAATAAAATAGGCAGTAACATATTTTTGGAAGTATAAACACTCAGTTATGCTAACCATTGTCACATGGGTTTGATAGTTATTAACAGATGAACAGTTTTTATAGAAAAATAAGTCAAAAAGCATAATGTATAAACATATCACTGTGGTTGGTAATTGTGTGCATCCAACTTAATAACTGAATCACCTGAAATACTGTAATGAATGTCCTGTGCTTTAATGAGATTGAGCAAATACTTCCATGAGTCACCTCCACTTAAGCAATCTCCCAAAGAGCCAAGGTATCAAAATTTTTATCTTTCACAAATGAAGATTTTAAAAAATATCAATTTTCTGAGAAAGTGTCATTGTTTTTCTGTATGTACACAATGTTTACACACAAAGACATTATAAAAATGAACTTTCATGGTGTCAAATTTACAAAAATTGTATAAAACAAATTATTATAAAGTATAAATATACAATTTATACCTCCTGTATTTTTTAAAATTAATTAGTTTATTTATTTTAATTAGGTATATATGACAGTAGAATGCATTTTGTATTATTGCACATAAATGGAGCACAAATTTTTGTTTCTCTGGTTGTACATGATGTAGCATCGCACTATATGTGCAGTCATACATGTACCTAGTGTAATGATGTCCATCTCATTCCACCATGTTTCCTTCCCCCATACCCCTTCCCCACCACTCTCTCCCCTTTGCCCAGTCAAAGGTCATTCACTTTTCCCATACCACCCCCATTATGGATCAGCATCCACTTATCAGATAGAACATTCAGAGCTTGGTTTTGGGGCATTGGCTTACTTCGCATAGCATGATATTCTTCAATTCCATCCATTTACCTGCAAATGCCATAATTTTATTCTCCTTTAATGCTGAGTAATAATTTATTGTGTACATATACCACAGTTTCTTTATGCACTCATCTGTTGAAGGGCATCTAGGTTGTTTTCACAGTTTAGCTATGGTGAATTGAGATGCTATAGATATTGACGTGGCTGTGTTACTACAATATGATGATTTTAAGTCTATTGGGTATAGAACAAGGAGTGGGATATCTGGGTCATATGGATGGGTTCCATTCCAATTTTTCTAAGGAATCTCCATACTGCTTTCCAGAGTAGTTGCACAAATTTGCAGTCCCACCAGCAATGTATGAGTGTGACTTTCCCCCCCACATTATTACCAACACTTATTGTTTTTTGTATTCTTGATAACTGCCATTCTGACTGGTGTGAGATAAAATCCTGGAGGAGTTTTTGTTTGCATTTCCCTAATTACTAGAAATGTTAAACTTTTTTTTTTCGTATATTTGTTGACTGAATGTATATCTTTTTCTGAGAAATGTCTGTTCAGCTCCTTAGCACTATTTATTGATTGGATTGTTTGTTTTTTGGGTGTTAAGTTTTTGAAGTTCTTTGTATATCCTGAAGATTAGTGCTCTATGTGACATGCCTGTGGCAAAAATTTGCTCCCAAATATAGGCTCTGTCTTCACCTCATTGAATGTTTCTTTTACTGAGAAGAAGCTTTTTAGTTTGAATCCATACCATTTATTAATTCTTGATTTAATTTCTCTGAAATAAAATATACTTTAGGAGTCTTATTAAAGAAGTCAGGGCCTAATTCGACATGATGAAGATATGGGCCTACTTTTTCCTCTATTAGGTGCAGGGTCTCTGGTCTAATTGCAAGGTCCTTGGACCACTTTGAGTTGAGTTTTGTGCATGGTAAGAGACAGGGATTTAATTTTATTTTGCTGCATATCACTTTTCAGTTCTCCCAGGACCATTTATTGAAGAGGCTATCTTTTTCCAATGTATGTTTTTGGTTCCTTTGTCTCATGTGAGATAACTATATTTATGTGGGTTTGTCTCTGTGTCCTTTATTCTGTACCATTGATCCACATGTCTATTTTGGTGTCAATATTATGCCATTTTTGTTACTATAACTTTATAGTGTAGTTTAAGTTCTGGTATTATGATGTCTTCTGCTTCACTCTTCTTACCAAGGATTGCTTTGTCTATTCTGGGTCTCTTGTTTTTCCAAACAAATTTTATAATTGCTTTTTCTATTTCTATAAGAAATGATGTTGGGATTTCAATTGGAATCACATTGCATCTGTGTAGTGCTTTGGGTAGTATGTATGTTCCTGTTGACAATATTAATTTTGCCTATACAAGGGCGTGGAAGATCTTTTCATCTTCTAAGGTGTTCTTAAATTTCTTTCTTAATGTTCTTTAGTTTTCATTGTAGAGGTCTTTTGCCTATTTTGTTGATTCCAAATATTTTATTTTATTTTATTTTATTGAGGCTATTGTAAATGGGTATAGTTTTCCAAATTTATTTTTCAGTAGATCTTTCACTGATACATAAGAACATGTTTATTTTGTGGGTATTGATTTTATATCCTGATACTTTGCTGAATTCACTTATTAGTTCTAGAAATTTTCTGGCTGAATTTTTTGGATCTTCTAACAATAGAATCATGTGATTGGCAAACAGTGATAGTTTGAGTTCTTCATTTCCTATTCATATTCCTTTAATTTCTTTCTTCTAATTGCTCTAGCTAGATTGTCAAGTATTATGTTGAATGTAAATGGTGATAGAGGGCTGCCTTGTCTTGTTCTGGTTTTTAGAGGCAATTCGTCCAATTTTTCTTCATTTAGACTGATGTTTGCCTTGGGTTTAGCATAGATGGCTTTTAAGATATTAAGGTATGTTCCTAATATCCCTTGTTTTTCTAGTGTTTTGAACATGAAAGCATCCTATATTTTGTTAAATGCTTTCTATACATCAATTGATATGATCATATGATTCTTATATTTAAGTCTATTGATGTGATGAATTATATTTATTGATTTCCATATGTTGAACCAACTTTGCATCCCTAGAATTGACCCCACTTGATCATGGTGCACTGTATTTTTAAATATTATTTTTATTCGATTTGCCAAAATTTTATTGAGAATTTTTGCATCAGTGTTCATCAGGGATATTGGTCTGAAATTTTCTTTCCTTTATGTGTCTTTGCCTAGATTTATTATCAGAATGATAGTAGCCTCATAGAATGAGTTTCTTTTTTTCTATTTAATGGAATAATTTGAGGATTATTGGTATTAATTCTTCTTTGTAGATCTTATAGAACTCAGCTGTGAATCTGTCTGGTCCTGGGCTATACTTATTTGGTTTGTTTTTCCTTGCTTTAAATTGATCTGTTTAAATTTTGTGTGTACTCTTGACTCATTTGGTTTGATCATATGCCTCTAGAAATTCGTTGGTGTCTTTGAGGTTTTCTATTTTACTGGAGTATAAATTTTAAAAATAGTCTCTGATTGTCTTCTGTATGTCAACAGTGTCTGTCATGATATTTCTTTTTTAAGCACAAATTTTAGCAATTTGAGTTTTCTTTCTCTTTTTTGTTAGGGTGGCTAAGGTTCTGTCAATTTTATTTATTTATTCAAAGAACCAGGTTTTTGTTTTGTAAATTTTTCGTTTCTCTTCCTTTATTTCAATTTCATTGATTTCTGCCCTGATTTTAATTATTTTCTGTCTTCTTCTACTTTTGGTATTGGTTTTGTTCCTTTTCTTCCTAGTGCTTTGAGATATAATATCAGATCATTTATTTGTTGACTTTTTATTCTTTAATGAGTGAGCTTGATGCAATGAACGTACCTGTTAGCACTGCCTTCATAGTGTCCCATAGATTCTGATAAATTGTATCAGAGCTCTCATTTACCACTAAGAATTTTTTAAATCTCCTCCCTGATGTCTTCTGTTATTCATGCATCATTCAATAGTGTATTGATTAGTCGCTAGGTATTGGAGTAGCTTCTATTTTTTATTTTATCATTGATTTATAATTTTATTCCATTATGGTCTGATAGATACAATGCAGGGTGATATATCTATTTCTTTTTTGTATTTGCTAAGACTTGATTTGTGGCATAACATATGGTCTATTTTGGAATAGGATCCATGTGCTGCTGAGATGAAAGTGTATTCACACATTGATGGATGGAATATTCTATATATATCTATTAAGTCCAAATTATTCATTGTATTATTTAGTTCTATAGTTTCTTTGTTTAGTTTTCATTTGGAAGACTTTTGTTTGGTAAGAGAGGTGCATTAAAGTCACCCAATATTATTGTGTTTTGGTCTATTTGGTTCTTGTAGTTGAAAAGGGTTTGTTTGATATACATAGATGTATATACATTTGATGATAATACATTTGATATACATAGATTCCCCATTGTTTGGGGCATTTATGATAGTTATGTCTTGTTGATGTATGAATCCCTTAGCATTATGAAATGTCTTTCTTTAACCCTTTTCACTAACTTTGGTTTGAAGTCCACTTTATCTGATATGAGGATGGAAACCTCTGCTTGTTTATGTGGGCCATGTGAATGGTACAATTTTCCCACTCTTTTACCTTTAGTCTCTGGATGTCTTTTCTTGTGGGATGAGTTTCTTGAAGGCAACATATTTTGTGGGTTATTATTATTATTTTTAAATCCAATCTGTCAGTCTATGTTTTTTAATTGATGAGTTTAGGCGATTCACATTCAGGGTTATTATTGAGACATTATTTGTATTCCCAGTCATTTTATTTTTGGTTTTTAAGTTGACTTGGTTTCTCCTTTGATTAGTCTTTCCTTTAGTGTATTTCCTCCATTTGCTGATTTTCACTGTTGTTTTTTGTTTCTTCCTCCTGGAATATTTTGCTGAGGATGCTCTGTACTGCAGGCCTTCTTGCTGTAAACTCTTTTAACTTTTGTTTTAATGAAAGGTTTTTACTTCATCATCAAATCTAAAGCTTAAATTTGCTGGATATAAGAAAATTGTAGGCATCCATTTTCTGTCAGACCTTGGTATATGTTTTTCTAGAATATCCTGGTTTTGAGTGGATGGATTGAAAAATCTTCTGAAATCCGAATTTGGTCTCCTCCTGTATGTGATCTGATTCCTTTCTCTTGCAGTCTATAAAATTCTATTTTTATTCTGTATGCTAGGCATTTTCATTATAAAATGAATGCCTACACCAGGATGCCTTGGTGTAGATCTGAGGTAATTTTGTACATTTCGTGTCTTATAAGCCTTCATGTTTGGAAAATTTTCTAATATTGTTCCATTGAAAATATTGTGCATTCCTTTGGTTTGGATCTCTGTGCCTTCCTCTATCCATCTATCTCAAATCTTAGATTTGGTATTTTTTTTTATTAGTTGTTCAAAACATTACAAAGTTCTTGACATATCATATTTCATACATTAGATTCAAGCGGATTATGAACTCCCATTTTTACCCTATATACATAATGCAGATTCACATCAGTTACACATCCACTTTTTTACCTACGGCCATACTAGTGTATGTTGTATTCTGCTGCCTTTCCTAACCTCTACTATCCCCCCTCCCCTCCCCTTCCCTCCCCTCCCATCCCCTACCTTCCTGTCTTCTCTCCCTACCCCATCTACTGTAATTCATTTCTCTC
>NW_026000108.1:49026483-49054308 GCF_001458135.2 Marmota marmota marmota | reverse complement strand
TATATTGGATATCTTCATAACAATGTGTCTTGGTGTTGGTCTAGTGTGATTTTGTATTCTCGATGTCCTGTATGCATCTACAATTTGTACATCCATTTCCTTTTTTATGTCTGGAAAGTTTTCTATAATTATTTCATTCAACAGGTTGTCCATTCCCTTGGTTTGAACCTCTATGCCTTCCTCTATCCCGATGACTCTTAAGTTTGGTTTTTTTATGTTATCCCCTATCTCTTGGATGTTTTTCTCGTGATTTTTTTACCAGCCTTCCTGAGCTGGTTAGGCTCTTTTCAAGATGATATATTTTGTCTTCATTATCTGACATTCTGGCTTCTACTTGCTCCACTCTGTTGGTGATACTCTCAATTGAGTTTTTAATTTGGGTTATAGTTTCCTTCATTTATAAAATTATTGTTTGATTTTTTTATAATCTCTATCTCCTGATAAAAATGCTTATTTGCTTCTTTTATTTGCTTGTGTATTTCATTTTCAATGAGTTCTTTCATTGTTTGAATTTGCTGTCTCATATCCTCTCTAAGATTCCATTTCATCTGTCTAAGGTATTCTTTGAGTTCTTTATTTGGACATTTTTCTGATGCCTCTAGGTCCTCCTGTATATTTGAGCTGTCCTGCATTGTTTGTACTCCTTTTCTTCCTTGCTTTTTCATGCTGCTTATGTTACTTCTTGCTATGTTTGACTGCTAAGTTACTGTTTACTCCTATAAATATATTTGGTTTTGTGTGTCTCTGGGGTCTCTCTTTTGTGATGGGAGACTATGACTAGAGATGATGAGTTTTGTTGCACTTTAATGTAGATTCATTCGTTTCCTAAACTGTGTACGGATTCTGATGGCATATAGCGGACTGCGGTTTGGTCTTGGGACTTATATTTAGGTCGAATGATGTGATGGTATTGAGGTTAGTATCTCTTGGCAACCTTGGAAGTTTGCTCTACTGATGAGGGATATTAACAGGAGAATGGGCTGGAGTATTTGCGGGATGTTAAGGTCTTGGTAGCACTATACAATGCCTCGGAACATTGACCTATACATATTTAGTAAATTACACATAAACAGCGTCGTCTTGCTTGGGAGGAAAGGTATTAGAAGGCAAGGGAATAAGTCACTAAAGAGAATGAGAGTAAACAGATAGAATTCAAGGAAAGGGTAATAAGGAAATTGAAAAGACAAAAGAAAATAATAGAGAATAAAAAAAGAAAAAATTAAAAAAATAATCAAAAAAAGTGATAGTAAAAAATAAATAAATAATACAAAAAATATTTTAAAAAATTAGAAAGAAAAAATAATAAAATTAAAAATTAAAAAAATAAAAAATAAAAAATGCAGTCTATTGACTTCTCTTCCAGTAGGTGGAGCTGTGCCCACCGGGCCAAGCTTCTTCTCTCAGTGCACGGGAACCAATCACTGTGCAGCAGCTCCTCCTCCCCGACTGGGCGGGTCTCCACTCATGAGTGACTCAGGCCGTTTCTTGTGTCTAGTCACCTCGCCACTGGCCCTGTTCACAGGTGACGCTCACCACAGTACTGGCTACATGCCAGGTCTGCTGCTCACGGGAGCCCTATCTTCTTGAACAACTGGGCACCCTATCCATGCTTGCCAATCCCTCAGCCCCTTAGGTTGTGGAGATTGGGGCTGAGAGCCCTCTCAGCGTATTTTGCTTGCCCTCTGGTAGCCACGCCCCCAGGAGCTGGTGCAAGAGACCTCAGTTGTCTGCGCTGGTGGGAGTGGTAGCCCTGGGGTCCCGCGCCGCGTGTCCCGCGCCACTCCTGAATCCCTTGGTCTGACTATCACGCTCACGGGAGAGCTGGGAGGGGCCCTTGAGGATTCCCTGCTGTGAGGAGGGGGGGCTAGGGGATTACACACCTGTCGCTGCTGGTATCAATGAAGTTATCTCCTCCGCTGCTTTCTGATGATGTCAGATCTCTGCCATGTTGGTATCCCATGCGAATGGCAGCATTTCCTTCCCTTTGCCAGGTGACCAAAGCAATGGGTGGGTCCTGACCAGCCCTCTCAAGCCCCATCTCAATCCTGTTTCCACTGCCTATGAAGGCTCGGTTGGCATTTACTTCCACAGTATTCAGCAGGACCCGGACCTAGAAGCAGTTTCTGCGGGTTCTTTAGCCCTGAGCCAGAGTAGTTTGTCTGCGAGAAGCAGGCGAACGTGAGCCGGATTTCGGCCGCTCCGGGCTCGGTGTATGTTCTGATAGGAGCAGGCTCCGAGAAGCAGTTTCCATGGGTTCTTTAGCACTGAGCATGAGCAGTATGTCTGCGAGACATAGGCGAATGGCAGCCTGAAATTACCTGTTCTATAGCTGAATGAGCTGCGATCAGTCGAAAACAGGCGATGGTGACGTCAGCTCTCCAAGATGGTGGAGACCACTGGCTTCCTCAGTGGTCTGACCGGTGTGGAGAACTGAACTGGACCGCTTCCTTCCCCTGTCTCAAACCCAGAATCCAGCACTGAGCACAGTGAGGGCACAGCCGGCAGGAGCCCGCAGAACCGCAGCGCTGTATCTTTTCATTGCTAGCTCGTTTCCCGGGGTGTGCCGCAGTCTCTAGCAGCGGGTCAATTTGCTGAATAAGCAGCTTGACCCTCCGTGCGGACAAATCACTAGCGTTTGAGACCAAGTAACTAATCCTCGGGCGATGTAAATCCTTCCTCTAGGTTTTGGAGCACCCCAATTTTGCTGGAAATTCCTAACAAGATAGCTTTTAGCCTTTCTAACTCATCATTCTCCCGCACAGTGACACGTTACATGGAGGTGATGCACTCCCTTCGCCGCCATCTTCCCAATCTCAGATTTGGTCTTTTGATGCTGTCCCATAATCTTTGTGTGTTCTGTTTCTTACCATCTTCACTGTGAGGTCAACTTATTTTCTAGATTGTATATTTTGTCTTTTTTATCTGACATTCTGTCTTCCAAGTGATCTTGTCTGTTGGTGATGCTTTCTATTGATTTTTTAATTCAATTTATTGTTTCCTTCATTTTAAGGATTTTTGATTTTTTTTTTCAGAATCTTTATCTCTTGAAGTAATCTTTTGCTACCTATATTTGCTCCCTTATCTCTTTGTTGTTGTGATCAATGATTGCCTGTATTTGCTTTCTTATCTCTTTGTAGGAGTGATCAATTTTTGCTGTATTTTCTCATTAGGTCATTATTTAATTTGCAGATCATTTTAATTATGTACATTTGAAGCTCCTTCTCTGACATTTCATCAATTGTGCTGCCCATGGATTCTATTATTGTAGTATCTTGGTTTGTTTGGGGTACTTTCTTCCCTTGTTTTTTCATGTTGTCTATGTGTCTTCTTTTCTTGCAGTGGAGATCTGAGGTATTACAGTTTCTAACCTATAATCTTGTAGTATCTGTGCAGATTACCTGTACCTCACTTTGGTGTTTTGCTTCCAGTTCTTGCTGGTATCCCATGATGAATGCTTCTGCAAATAAAGGTGGTGTCCACAATTGCAGAGGTAACTCAAGATAGCAGTGAGAGTGTACCAAGATGGATGCAACCACTTTCAGAAATGGGGCTGAAAGGGTGAGACTTACAATGTGTTTGGACTGCCTGTCCAGAGATGCAGCTGCCTTTAGGCCATTTCTGTTTTCAAAAGGTGGAGTCTACTATATGGGGAGGGATATGATGATGGCTGAAATGTCCTAAGATGGAGGTGTGTTATGCATGGACTCCCTGGTGGTCCCCTGGGGTGGTTTTGGGCTTGACCTTGGCCTGGACTCCTGCCTGGGTCAGCAGGGGTAGTTCTGGGCCTGAGCCTGGGCCTGGCACTGGGCTCGGGCATGGGTCTGCCAGTTGGTGGGGTGTTACTGGGCCTAACCTGGGCCTGGGCTCCCATCAATGCCTCCTATATTTGAAATGATGTGAACGTGAAATAAACAGTATAATACATTTTTTTAAAAAGGTTGATTAATTATAATAGTGGAACATATAACTAAAAAATAGAAATACAAACAAAAACATATTAAAACTTGACATATAAAAATATGTACTTCAGTGATAGATTGATGGCAACTGTACAAAAGTAGATCATAAGATAATTACCTATTTCCATTCTTCACCATTTCCTTCCCCTTCTCCCTCCTCTTCTTCCTCCTTCTACTCCTTTTTGGTTCATGGCACTCTTCAGAGAATACTTATTTTCAATGTGACATTTTTTCTTTTGGAAATTCTTTCATAAAAGAATTTATACATTGCTATGAGCATTTTCTATTAAAATTCCCCATCTTCTTTGCTGTGTTCTATGTTTCTTTGGGTAAAGAAAATGAATCCGGATGTGTTCATCCACAGACTAAAAATTTGGTAGAAATACTGCCAATGATTGAATAACAACATCAATGCAAAAGTGTCCTCTTATTCTACTACACTCCTAACTATTTTTTGAACCAGTCAGTAATATTCCTAGCTTCTCCAGGTAAACACAATACAACTTTAATTCATTTAAAGCTCTTAGGATGTAGCCATATGGAAGGAAATTTGATTCAGACAAATACAGCATACTATTTCCTTTTTAAAATTTGTTCTTTGTAGATAGACATGACAGTAGAGTGTGATCTGACATACTATATATGCAGGGAGTACAATACTAACTAGGAACCCATTCTTGCATTTGCACATGACAAGGAGCCTCACTGTTCCTGTATAAATGGAGCATTTTAAACTGAAGTTTCCACCAAATGCTTTGGTATGAGTGGAGCAAAACATCTTATTGGGCATAACTAAAATTTTGTTTTTAGAAGTCGTTATTTTACCTAATTCAACATTTATCATTTTTTTTACAGATTCAAGTGAAATACATTTAATTCTGAAAAGTCCACAAAATATTCAATAGGCATTTATAAAGTACTTTGATTTTTCCACTGAATAATACATAAAAGGTAAGTTCTAGAATTTTCAGATCCAACAAGATTGTAAATTGTATATATTTTATACTAAACAAGAGGAATATTTGAAAGTGCCATTCAATAGCCAAAGTAAATCATGTGCTATTTTTTGTTAGATTTAGTGGTAAATATATCTTCTTAAATAGTCAAATTTCTAACCAAAAAAAAGTTCACCATCCCATTTTGTAATATCAGGGGTCTTCTATGTTAGAAAAAGGCCTTCGTTCAGAAGTTAATGAACTTTCAAACATTCTTTTTTTTTAAGTACACATATTGTTTATTTGAGTATTGGTTTCATAGAACATTGGAACATGCATTTAAAATATATATTATCTAAAATGGGATGAGATAAGGGCATGAGGGCTAATATATTTTCATGAATGTGTATAACATAAAGGCCAATGAAAAGCCCACATTTCAGAGCTTTCTCCACTTTTCTGGGTGATCTGAACCTTGAGAAAAAGGGGCAGTACTATAGTTCTTCCTCATTTTACCTTAATTTTATGTTTATTTTGTTATTTATTCAATGGCATAGGTGTTATATCCTCACCATTATTTAGCTGGTGCTGCCTTGCCAAGGGCAGATCTTCCCCTCCTACCACTCAGACTCATACACTAATCTCCTCTGGAAACACTCACACAGATGTACCCTAAATAATGGTTTACCAGATTTCTAAATATGTGTCCTACCTAATATGATGCAACTCACCTGCATAGAACTCAAAATGCACCAATCTTTTCACAAGAATTTGGATTTAAACCACTCTTATCTTGATTTTTCAATAAATGTCAAATATAGTTTTCAGGATGTTAATTTTCAGAATTTCAGCATTCAGGAGCTTTATATTTTGTGATTGTGGTTTTTAAGATTTTACACATTAGGAGTTTTGATCTTCAGGATTTCAACAAACAAATTATGACATTTGGGAAGTGTTGGGAAAAGTATAAACGGCAGCCATACCCCAGAGAAAAAAACCCCAACATGGCGCCTAAGCACCTCTTCTTCCTACCTTCTTCTTTTCTGCAGTGGCGCGAAAAGTTCCCGCCTGTGTGAACTCTCCCACCGGCGCCAATTTCAAACCTCGCTGGCGGGGAACCTTAGCCCCAATGAGAACTAATTCCTGGGCTCCGGAGCTGATATCTGAAAGAACTTGCCAATAAACGGGTTGCCTGCCATTTATCTAAACCCTACCATCTCCCCCTTAGTTCTATATAAGCACACTGCTTTTTGCAATAAAATTGGAATTCTCCCGGCGAAGTGTCTTTGCGTGGGGAATTCTTTCAGGAAGTGAAAAGCATGAATTCTATTCTGAGAGAACAAGCACAAAATATGAAGGCATGGGTTTAGGCGATTGCATAGTTTGGGGTGAAGCCTCCTGAAAATCTTAAGAACTTATAATACTGAAAAGGTACAACCAATCCCCAGCTATACAATGAGAAAAAATAACACCAAATTGAAAGAAAAGCAAAACAAATTCAGTATTGCTCTGTTTTTGTCTGCAGTGATTACATATTTTTGAGGTATTTAATATGAATTTTTTTCCTGTAAAGATACTGATTTCCTTACTTTGATGGTGTTTTAGACACACATTCAATATATTCAATACTGAAGTTTTTGTTAATCATGTATTAAGATAAAAATTTTAATAAATATGACCATATTCTGGTTCTAGAAACTTCTTTTACATTCACCATTGTAACAAGTATCTCAAAAACAACAAGAAAAATACTTAGAAAAGGAAAATTTCAAGTATTTTGGTAACTTTTATCAGAAGTGTAATGTAATGTCATTTCCATATCTCCTTCAAAGGCTCTTTTCAATTTATATTTAGATTCAAAACCTCCCTTTTTATATATTATCACTCAAATTTAAAGCATCGCTTGTGAGTGACTCAGATATTTTTCAGATATATTAATGTATTGTGGATACATTTTCTATAAAAATTTATCAAATGGGTTGATTCGTAATTCAGGAGAAGTTAATTTTAATTGCAATTACCAATATATTCTATACAAGCAAGAAGCTACACAAAATGCATAACTAATTAAAGTTATCTGGTTTTTTTATTCCATTACCTCAAACCAATGGCCTGTTATTTAAACAACAGAACTCTCACAAGATGCAGTTTGTGTTAATATCTTTACTTACATTTGGACAAAGAAGATATCAAGAAAAACTTGATATTTCTGTTTGTTTCTTTTTTTTCCCCTGATATGAAGCCAAAATCATTAGATTCTTTCACACATATTTTAACCACATAGTATTTATTTTAAAAATTCATTCCCAACTAGGCCATTTGATGAATATATCTTTTTAAATACATTTCTTAAAAACTTCATGATTTTTAAATATCAAACATATATCAGTTTGAGAGGCTAAATTAATGTCATGAATGTAGTGAATGTAGTAGAGAGACACCTTTGATGATGGTATTGTTGCCCATTCAGACACAAAACTTGTTATGTAACAAAACACTCACAACTTTTCATTTTCAAGAACATAAACACATGGAATGTGCTTTTGATATTCTTATTTATAAGAAATTGGGATTTGTAGAAATCAGGTTTAGAAGGCTGGGGAAATGACTCAGTGGTAGCCACATCCTTGTGTAGCATGCATCATGTCCTGGGTTCAATACAAAAAGGAAAAAAAATAGAAAGAAAGAGAGGGAGGTAGTGTGGGAGAGAAAGACAGAAAAGAAAACAGACCTTAGTTACTAAATTATAAAACATTAGTATTTTTCTAACAAGATAAAGCAATCAGACATGTAACAATGGTATTGTAACCCAATCTTGCAAAAGCCTAAAGACAATGATTTAGTGTTTAATTAAGAGTAATAGAAAATTTAGCATCTGTTTTGTGTTTCACATATGCAGGAAAAGAAAACTATCAAAAAGAGAATATAACCAAATATATATTTTCCAATTATTCTTCCATTATTGAATATTTTTTCTTAAAAAAAGAAACTAAGACTGTCTCCTATCATTCCCATGTATTACTACTCACAGCCTAATTATGACAGTACTCGTTGAACACATAAAGTATTGAAACTTGAACTTTTGAACTTACTTGGTTCTTTAAATATGAAAAGGGAATATTTCTCTGCATAATGACACACATACATTCTAAAAAGTATAGATTAACATTTCAAAAGAAAATGTTCAAGGATGAATGATTATAAACTAATAAGAGCTAAGTTTTCAGCTCTTCTCAAATCTTTAAGATGTACAGAGTATATCTACTGTTAATTGCTTCACTGAGCCTGTAGAGGATGCTTTCAACCATCATGAAATAGACACAGCAAGATGTTGTGAATGTTATAACCCCATTCACAAATGCAATCAAAGGTCGTGAATGTTGTAGCTTCCTAGTCAGGAAATTTTTCCATGAATATTTTCAAAGAATCAGTGTTGATGAGATAATAATAATATTGTGATACTGATATTTATAAAAATATAAGGCTCAGTATCAAAAAATCAAATAACCCAATTAATAAATGGGCTGACAAAATGAACAAACACTTCACCGAAGAAGAAGAAATACAATTGATCAACAAATATATGAAAACATGTTCAATATCTCTAGCAATTAGAGAAATTCGAATCAAAACTACTTTAAGATTTTATCTCAATTCAGTCAGAATGACAATTATCAAGAATACAAGCAACAATAAATGTTGATAAGGATGTGGGGAAAAAGGTACACTCATAAATTACTGGTGGGACTGCAAATTGGTGCAAACAAAATTATGGAAAGTGGTATGGAGATTCCTTAGAAAACTTGGACTCAAACAACCGTTTGACCTCAGTTTCTATCTAAAGGACTTAAAATCAGCACATCAATGTTTATAGCAGTTCAATTCATAATAGCTAAACTATGGAACCAATCTAGATGCCCTTCAACAGATGAATAGATAAAGAAAATGTGGTACTTATACACAATGAAATTTTACTTGACCTTAAAGAAAAATGAAATTACAGCATTTGTGGGTAAATGGATAGAAATAGAGAATATCATTATAAGCAAAATAAGCCAATCCTAAAAAACAAAGACCAAATGTTTTGCCTGATATGCGGATGCTAATTTACAATAAATGGGTATGCTAGGAAAAAATAGAGGTACTTGGGATTAGACAGAAGGGAGTGAAGGGAGAGGAGGGTATGGGGGTAAGAATTATAGTGGAATGAATCGTACATTATTAACCAATGTACATATATGATTACATAACTGGTGTGATTCTACATCTTATACAACCAGAAGAATGGCAAGTTATACTCCATTTATGTAAAATGTGTCAAAATGCATTCTACTGTAATGTGTCACTAATTAGAACAAATTTTAAAAATCTAAAGACATCTACTTTTGTTTTCTTAAAATTTTTCACTGGCTTCCCCTAACAGAAGTTGTTTCATTGCTGTATATTATACTGACTAAAGTCACATTAGCCTTTCTATATCTGTGCTGCTTTGTCATTATCTTTTCTTACATATGTCCATCAGATGCTGGAATGAATATAGCTGACCTTTGATTTTTTGTTGTTATTACACATTCAATTGTCAGATTTGTACAGAAACTTCTTTTTCTTTGTTCTATGTGGTTATTTTGAATTACTATGGAAACTGCTCTTATATTTTGTTGTTTATATTTTATTACTTTGTTGTTTTCATTTGGTTCACCGAAATAGAAACACCATCACCAAACAACCTATTTTTTGTCACATTAAATTTTTGAAATAAAGCAGTGAAAAGTTTGGGGTTAATATATATTTTTAAGTATATATGAAGGTGAGAGGTATTACCATGAGGTTATGGTATGTTAAGTCCAGTGTGTTTAGAGAATGACATGAAGTTCAGGTTTATAACATATACATGTACTGAGAGAACAGAGAAAAGGTATTTATTCAAATGTAATAATAAATAAAAAGGAGTTGTCACCTCAGAATCAATAAGAAGATTAGGGATAGATAAGAATTTGGATGACAAATACATAGGAATGTAGCAAGAATCCAATCAATTCAATGCAGTGTTTTGAAAAAACAAATGTGTTAGGTTTTTTTTTAAAAGAAAAAAATTGATTATGAAGTGGAGGCAGTTTAATGAATTTGATTATATAAAATAAAGAAACAATTTAGATAATAATAATTCTACAGTGCCTTTTTTAAAGGATTTGAATTTGAATGTGAATATGCTAATACAGTAAACATAAGAACTTAGTAGAGATTAAAAAAGTGAAAGAAATAGATTTTCAAACAGTGGAGAGACAGAAGATGGAAGACACCCATTTAAAACTCAGTTTATAAGAATATAAACTTTCTTCTTAGGAACAGGTCAAAAGTAAATTTAAGTGCATAGAAAGATTCATGAAATTGGATCTTTTTTTAATCTTAATGGTGTTTTGAAGTTTATTATAAAACTATCCATAAATTACTTACTTTTACAGAGACTTTTTGTTCTTTCTCACTAACTGTGCATGCTATTTGACTTCCTTGGGCTAAGAGGACATTGCAAATGACACCAACAGAGAACTGATAAGTGTTGTGTAATGGGTCTTGATGCTTAGAACCACAAGTGCATGCAAAGCCACAGTTAGCCAAGACTATAGTCCTCCTGTACTGGAAGCTGAGGGAAGATGCATGAGTCATTCCCAGGTGACCTCAGCTGAGCCTGGACTTGACCAGAAGGATAGCCAGGCTAAACTTCTAGATTGCAAAATTATAACCCAAACAAGTGGTTATTTCTGTAAATTTTAACTACACAAAAAAAAGCTAAATTGTATAAACATTAAAATGTTTTCTGAATGTGGTTTGGATACAAATGATCTGTAATACCTTGTTGCATGTTCATATACTCCAGAGATGCTTATGAAAAAAAATGGTAAGAATAATTTGGCACTTTGATTTTTTTTATTGAGATAAGAGCCTATAAGCATTTTAACAACAGCACAGCTCTTCAAAAGAAATATTTCTGTTTGTACAGTCAAAAATATTATCTGAAAATACTGGGCTGGCTCTTCTCTATCTGGAAATCATTCATCAAATTGTACTTTTGTTGGCATAAAGGAATCTCTTTTTCATCTTTCTTTGGAACAGAAAGAGACTAGTATGTCACAGCACACCTTGATGTTAATTTCTGCCAGCAGCTACATGTGGAATAGTCTGACTAATTGTGAAGGACTCTATACTCTATGAAAACAGACTGCTATTGATAAGAGTCATGAGTTGTTAAAAACACTTTGCATTGGCTTTTTGTAGAGTTTAGGGCCATTAATGATAAATGCAACAGATAATTGGATTCTTTTAGAAAGAGTCAAGGAACAGAGGGAAAAAGAAGATAACAATTTTATTTTGCATGATACCTGAAATACACAGTAGGATGTGATTGCAAAAGTTTTAGAAATGAAGAAACCAGAGAAAAGAGCCAAATATTGAATAATGCATGTAATGCCATAACATCCTGTATGTGGAAAACTCAATTTTGTACAGGGTTAAATTTTTTGTCTTATATGAGATGAAAAATTCACCCATCTTCATATTTACCAATCATATTTACCAATTAATTAAGCAGAGCAGTATAGTAAATATCTGATTATAATCACAGCCAGTATTCAACATAATTGTCAAGAAAATGATTTTATGATAAAATTAATAAAGTATGTTTGTTCACCTCTTATGTGTATGATTTGGATGATTTTAAAAATTTATTAATGCTGTGGATCTGGGGTTGTAGCTCAGTGGTGAGTGCTTGCCTAGCATGTGTGAGGCACTGGGTTCAATTCTCAGCACCACATACAAATAAATAACAATAAAGTCTATCAACAACTAAAAAAGAATTTTTAAAAAACTTATTAATGCTTTTTTAATACCTGAAAAATGGAACACAAGCTTTTTATATAAAATTCTTAGAAGTGGTATTATATATGCAATTGTCTTAGCATGGTTCCTTGTGCCAAAAAATCACTGAATTAAAGTTTTTCTCTTGGGGAAGCATTGTTGATAACTATTGTATTCCCATATTTTAAAAAAAGTTCGATGATTAATTTAAGATGGATATCATCATTACAAATATTTATATTTCATATATATAATTTTTTAAAAACTGAAGTATTGCATATAAGTATTAGTGAAGATGTTATGATTATTAAAATCAGTTTTAAAATTGCTTCATAATTTTTATTTTAATTAAATTTCAAAGTAAAAAAAGTTATATTTTTTCTATCAGTAATCCTTTCACATTTTTCTTAAGGTAAAGCAATAAAGTAGAATATCTGTACCATTAAGCATATAAAGGGAACTAGTGCTGCTCATTCTGAAATTTGGACAAGACTCCTGGTTAGTTAGAAAAATTATAACTCCTAGCCAAATGTCTATTTGTCATTTCTATTATATTGCAGTCACAGACCTATTAGAATATTCGAAATGTGCCAACAATTTTAGGTTTTGAAAGTTAGAGATGTCTGAAAGATAGGAGGAAGAGAGAAGTGAATATGTAGCATGCAAACACAGTGTGAGGTAAAGCATTACAGTTGCCTCACAACAGCTTGTCAAAACCAACAGTGCACATTTCCCCAAATTCAGTTCTATGGTTTAAATTTAGTAGTTTAAAAATAGCTGTAATAATAGTATTCACACATGAAAATTGACAAATGCTACAAACCAGTAGGAGCAAACACGGACCCCCAAAGAACTGTTAGTTCTAAATGGAATCTTCTCCGGAAATTCCTCTCTGGTCATAGATACCTATGGAGTGATCAAGGGAAAATCCAAATCCTTGGTTAGACAGTTTTCTTTAGCTAAAGTAAGGTGAAGGCAGCTGTCTTTCCTTTGCTTCATCTGTACTGATTCACAGGACAGCACAGAAATGAAATAGTTTGAGTCCAGTGAAGTTGCTTACAGAGCTAGGATTACCCAAAAAGGGATCCTCCGTTGAATTCTGAAACACACTGGAACCACAGCCACTATTTAGGGTGACACCAGCAACAGCATAGGATATGAATGCCTTATCTCTTACATGCTCTTCTCAATGTCTTTCGTTTGTTGACACCAGTTGGAAGCCAGTTTTTAAAGGGGCTTTTAATACTAACTTTAATTAAGCATTAGCCTCCTCCTCTGTTCGAAATACAGATCAGACTAAGAGTAGAGTGAGAAATATGCCTGGAACAAACAATTTGTCTGCATAGAACACCTGAAAGAGAATTTACAGAAAGGGAACACTGAGAATACACAGTGAGATATTCAAGTTAGAACAACAGTGTCTTTATGTACCACAGAACAGGCAATTTACCAACATGACCTAGTGTGTGCACTCTGGCAAAATCATGAGCTATGAGTTTGTATGAATACGTGTGAATATGTGTGACCTGAAATAACTACTTAAACAATTTCAGTGTCAAAGCACCCTTAATATGAAATTTCTCCTCAATTACCCTTACAACTGTCAGTGAGTCTAACCCTAAAAGAGGTATTCTAATTTTGTGATGGCTGGGAAGCCTCAAACATAATGAATTTTGATGAAATGACTGCAGCAAATCAGTAAAAAATTGCCCCTTAAAGGACAAATTCACCCTTAAACTATAGGACCAACTTACTGTGTTGTTCAACCAACAACATAGAGTGTATATGAGTAAAGATGACTTAGTGGATTGTAGTCTCATCCAAAGGTATGAAGAAATTTGAAAATTAGTGATTGTTGGCAGATCAGAGAGTTTCATGGGTACAAGAAAGATGCCTTGGGACTGGGGATGTGGCTCAAGTGGTAGCATGCTCGCCTGGCATGCATGGGGCGCTGGGTTCAATCCTCAGCACCACGTAAAAATAAAATAAAGATGTTGTGTCTGCCGAGAACTAAAAAATAAATATTGAAAAACTCTCTCTCTCTCTCTCTCTAAAAAAAGAAAAGAAAGATGCCTTTGGGGGTTGCAACAAATACTCTTATTTATGGTAGAGTAAGTACACATAGGTTAACAGTTTTAGAGAACAGTGTTTGATCCAGTATTAAAAAACAGGAAAATAAAATTTGACTAGTATGATTTATTATCTCTCCCAAATGCTAAATTAGTCATTAACATCACAGGTAATATTATAAGGTTAAAAAATTCAATCAAGTTGGGCACAATGGCACGCATCAGCAGCTCATGAGGCAGAGCCAGGAGGATCACAAGGCAAAGCCAGTCTCAACAACTTACGGATGCCCTGTCTCAAAATAAAAAATAAAATGATTGGGAAATGTGGCTTAAAAAATTTCCCTGGGTTCAATCCCTGGTACCAAAATAAAAATAAAGCAAATCGAGATAGAAATCTAAAAATAATGTTTCCTAAAATTTTGACATCTCTTTTTGGTTTTGGAATTAAGTAGCTTTGAAAATTTTTGCTATGTATGATATATTTGAAATTTAATAATGCAAATAATTGCTACCCTATGCTCATAAGATACACACGTGTTCACACACAAGATAAAATAATTCTTTGCCTCTGAAGTTCTTACATTTTATAAGCTAAATATAGACTATAAATATAAGTAACAATTTAATGTAATCTTAATATATCATCACCACAATTTATATTGTTATATGAGCTGGAGCACGACAAACTAATTACTATATATGCTTACATTTAAGGATATGACTAATCTTAATAGAGAATCAAAAGGGAAGTGTGGCATTTTATTTGTTAAGCAATAAGAGCCAGATGGTTGGGATTAAACATTTACTCTTAGGTGTTGAATGTAACATCAAGGAAGAGGAAAGCAAAAGCTGTGTCTCTTAAAGAAAAAGCAAGGTTGAATAACACAACAGAGAGGGACAGTCTACTTAAGAGACCACTTATTACCCATTTGTGTTGAGTGTTCCAATAAAATGTTCGGGATTAAATTAACTTCCTAGCTGGGGAAAAAGAACACAAAACAAATTTAAAATTAAAATGGACAGGGGCTGGGGTTGTGGCTCAGTGGTAGAGCTCTTGCCTAGCATTGGAGAGTCCCTGGGTTCAATCTTCAGCACCACATAAAAATAAATAAATAAAACAAAGGCATTGTGTACAATCAACTAAAAAATAAACATAAAAATGGACAGAAATAGTGCAGGTAACCAAGACTACATTTCTCTCAAAAAGTGTTTCACCCTTTGAAGAGACAAATAGTTCACTTTTTCTTCTCTAAATTTGAATCCCAGTATACTTTGTTGGTACATGCTCTAATTCCCCACTAAAAGTGATCTTTTGTTCAAGTTATGATGCGAGCAGGAGGCTTATATATGGAGCCACTGTCTAAATTGGTAGTTCAATGTTTTTGGACCAATTTTAAGTGATATGTTGTGATCAGCATTTTGTCTAAAATAGTAGCTATTAGGAGTTATTAAGTCTAAAGTTATTTAGATTTTTGCCTACCATATTTTTATGACATAAATATAAATATTTAGGCTTTCAGGAAAATGATCTTCACACAAAATTACATGTCATTTCACTGTTCTGGCTTTGCCCCTCATACAAGTCAGTGACACCTAACTTCCTGAGTTCCAATGTTGTCTTAGAGGTACTTCTAAAGATCCAGTTTCCTTCCCATCATGAAATGCATGATAAGTGCAATTTTAAGATACACTCTTTGCATTTTCATTTTATTTTGATATTTATATACAAAGAAATATAAAGTAAATCATGCTTAGCAGAGTTTTGAAATAAATATAATTCCAGTTCATGCTACATTTGTAAAAGGAAGCACACTTTATTAGTTTTATTCTGTACCATTCATCAAGGATTTTGTTAGAGAAAGGATTGCTTTACAGTGTCATCATCTCATAAATGTCTTTGTCAACTTGGTGTCAGTACCAAGCCCCTCGTGTGGTGAAACACAAAGGAAGGAAGAGATTCCACTCTACCTCACCCCACCCACCTGCAGAACTGATAGAGATGCAGACAAATTAGGTTTAAAACCCTGGAAAGGGATGGAGACAGGAGTCATATTTAGGTGATTGAGAGGAACCCATGTGATAGATGCTCTGGTGTGCCATCTCATGGCTGATTCAAACTCTAGGTATTCCTTCCTTCAGCTATTAAGTCCTTCCTGCAATACTATTCCCTATTGAAAAGAGTTCCTAGCTTATGGTTGTTCTCATCTCTGGGATGGTTAATTTAACTGGGAATACAAAACTCTCTTCTCCCTTTTCTCAATGGAAAGTCTAAAGGACCATCCCAGATCAAGTGAGACTGGAAGAGCTATGACCTTTATTAGTTCTTAATAGAAGTTCAATTTCTTGTATGCTTTTTCAAGTTATTCTTTCCATCAGAGTAAATTTTCTAAGTCACCTAACCTACCTAAGTATAGGAAAAGGGAACCAAGCAATTCATACTGGAGTGGCGGAGGAAGAGAATGGATTTAAAATATTTCTCACTTTGAGGTTTTGAACTAAATCATTTCCTTTGTGCTAGAACCCCATTCTGAAAATCTATTAGTGAAATAATATTTTGAGTGAATTTATTTATTTTGTAAAATGTCATTAATTGTTTATTACAGTACTATATGAAAAGAGAAACTTTGGTTGCCAAATGATGGTATATACGTTGGGTTACATACATTTCAAAACCAATCATTGTCAAAGACAAACAATAGAGTTTGGACTATGGGTAGAATAAAACATGTAGTTAAATAGTCCATTAAAGACCTTTGAGAAAAGTTATCAATAATCCACTTATCAACATAATTCTGTGACTATTTAATAAAGATAAATGAGTAAGTATATAGCCCTTAAGGATGTATAATTTAGGATAAGAGATAAATTATGAATAAATAATACAAGGCATTAGGCTGGGAGATATTTTGAAACATATTAACAGAAATGAAGTCGGAGGAAAGAACAATTAATTCTTGCTTAGAGGTTGAGGTTTCAAGGATTGATATATGAACACAGTAGTAAATAAGATTAGAGGGAAAGAAAAATGTCTAATTGAATGTTGGGTAAACGTTTTCATATTAACTTAAAATTAATTAAAAATGAGAAACGAAGATCTGCTACACATTTCTACTGAGTGACAGATTAAACTAGGGAGAACAGAGTCTTAGATCTGAAACAAGATTAGACGTGTGACTTTGAGTTTAACAGTATACTGTACATGTCTTCAAAATTGGAAAGTTCTAATACAGTTTGCCATTCCCACTTCACAGAATATTGATGAACTAGTATAAGTAAGAGCAGGGATTCCGTTTACACCATTCTGACCCATGGCATTCTTTTCAATGGGGAAGGGAAGAGAGTTAGGGAGTAGGACAACTGTATACTAAAAAAACCTGCAATGGTTTCATTGTTTCCTTAAATTCCTTTTATTTTAATTTCCCTTTCCTTTTCCATCTATGAGCCTTGAGCTATGTCTTAAAAATTAAAGTAGCTGTCCAAGATAATGGTGGCACTTGCTTAATCTTCTGGAGTGCAATTTATCAAGAATTTTTGAAATTCTCTTACAAGTCTAACTGTATCTCCAGCACCTAGTATAATGTCCAGTGCACTACAGACATTCTGTCAATAAGAAGCTCAATTGGGTAAGTCTGTCATGGGACTATCACCAAAGATAAGTATTCAGTAAAACGGCACTGGGAGCTGGTCAACAGAAGATGCATGTCTTGCTCTCCTATTGGGATCCATTAGGACTGTTGCCAGAAATGCACACAAAATAGATCCTGCTTAATTTCAAATGTGTCTGCCCCTTCTTCAAAATGTGTTTGTAGAATTGTCTTTGGCACTAAGAAAACAGTGCCTACTGAGCAGCATACAGAAAAGCAGTTCCTGATCTAACTGTCTGCTATAAAAAAGCTTTGGAGAAGAATGAGGAAGAATAGTTAGTGGTAAAGTCTTCCAAAGCTTAGGTATCCCCTGGTTTCCATGAGAAAGCATTTCAGAAGATCATTTGTCTACATCAGCATGAGCTAGGGGGCTTAACAATGGTCTTAGAATGGGTTATCTTCTTTTCTTGAAGAGTTCAAATATTTTCATTAACACCTAAATCCTAAAATATTTTATCATATTTTATATAAAACAAATATCACTATTGACATGAAATATGTCCCATTTATACTTAACAGACATATAATAAGTATAACCATGTCAAATTAATATTGTTATTTATTCTGCTTAAATTTAATGCCATAATAGATGAGAAAACTCTTTTATCTTGTATATAATTTCTTGATTTTTAAATAGCTATTTGCCTATCCACATAAATACAATAAACTTACCTGCCAAATTATGTGAAAAACAGAAACTTAATATATGGAACCTTAAAACAAAAAGCAAAAAAAAAAAGTGTAATGATGGATAAAACATTTCAAGAACTACTATGCATTATAATTGACACATTAAAAATATGAGAACTAGATTAGAATACGCATATTCTAACCCCTTATATGAGTCCTAAGACACAGACCCAGGATCCCATCCCAAGCAAAATTGAAAGCAACCATTCTAAAATTAAGAACAGTAGTAGTTTAATAGTTCACAATAATGCCTCTTTGGAACAAGGCAATTACCTAGTACATCCAATGAAAACTGCCATGGGAATTTAGGTAGGTAAAGTTTAATTAACTAAATTAGAAGTAATGAAAATGCTACACTTAAGCAGTAGTAAGATTGTATGGAGATTTGATATACTATGGTGGTTTGTGGTCCATTTGAACTCCTACATACAATTAAAAGACATTTCCTCTAAAAAAAGATCAAGGGATTTTATCAGGGAAAATTGCTGCTGCTTGCCAGCTTCTTTCTAATGAGCTCTAAAATGCTGATATTGTATGTGTGCCAATTGGCCCCATTTTGTCTTCAGGCAGGTGGTTGATGCCATGGTCTGTCACTCCTATCTGGATAATAACAGTGTGGTAGTAGAAAGTCACATTGTCCTTTCAATCTGGTCCCAGTTCGAACTCTTACAGCTAGTAAATCTCCAGTAGGTCCAATGAAACTGACATTCAGGATCTAGTTAGACAGTGAAAGACAAGATATTAAATTAATTCTATCCCTAGGCATTCCGATCAAGATTTAGTAAAATAAAGATTCATTGTCTAGTTATTCTTGAGGCTAACAATTAAAATATTAAATTTAAATTATGCTCTTGAAGCTTACTTTTTAATAAAACCCATAATAAAAATGCATCTGCATTTGTGTAGAGGCCATGTTATAAAATGTATAGCAAAGATTTTGCTATATTTATGTTTTCAATTGAAAATAATTTCATTTAAATTTTTATCCATTAGGTAAATTGTCAAAAATGTAGTCCACATAATCATTATAAGCAGAATTTCAGCCATCCATCACCTTCCTCCTTAAATGTAATTAACAACACAGAATAAAGACTAAGTTTGGAGAAATTAATATTGTCTTAATTTTGAGATATTTTCCAAAAGTTTTTCTTCACATTATACTCATAACATATTTAACCACACAGAGTGTGTTCCTACAGGAGGCTGTTTATCTGCGGATGAACTGAAGAAAAGTCAGGACAACATCATAGAAATTCACTACTTCTACTTCATTCTTAAGTTAAAACAATGAATAGAATTGTGTTGCTTAAAAATGCAGGAAACATGAAAAATAAAACAATGGGGAAATCAATATATTATTGTTATCTTTTCATTTTAAAAGTTTTTTTTTTTAACTTAGGCTACATTCAGTGAATCTCCATTATATTTCAGTTGAGTCATATCATCTAATCCTCAAATATTGCCCAAGACTAAATAAATATGATATAACTGCTTTCCAGGAGAAAACTGAGTGACTCTCTGTGATTTCCATCTGAAAATAGTTTTGTTGTGATCAGTGTTAATATTTTTATCGTCCTCCCCAATGTGGTGTTAAACACTGAGACCCAAAGCCCAGTCTTATAATGTACTGTGACTCAATGCCTTATCCTGCCTGAAGCATGGTAACTAACCTTCAAGAAAGATTAGTTAAAGAAAAAAAGAGTACTCACATTATCATTCAAAATGATAGTCTAACTTACTGAAGATTAAGTAACTAATTCATTTTTTGTTTCCTAATTGCATTTTAGTTTCCTTATTTGAATATATTAACATTGTCATTATGATTCACAAAATCATAATTTGTAACATTAATAGAAACATTATGAAGGACAATCATAACATTACTTTAATTTTTTTACTAAATATTAAGAAAAAAATAAAACAGCAATCAAAATTTTAAATCTGATATAAACTCAAATTCATAGATAGTTTCGCAGAAGTATTTTAAACCATATATATATATATATATATATACTGATGAATGAAAACAGATCCTGATCTCAAACAGAACAACAAAAAGTCAATCAAAATGGATGAAAGATTTAGGCTTAAGACCAGTAAATTTACAATTACTAGAAGAAAAGATAGGGGAAATACTTCAACATACAGTCTCAACCACTGACTCCTTGAATAGGAACCTTATATCTCATGGAATAATCTCAAATATCAATAAACAGGATAGAATCATATTAAAAAGCTCCAACATTAACAACATGAAGAGACAAGTCTACAGAATAGGAGAAAATTTTCACTAGCTAAAATTCTGACACAGATTAATATCTAAAATATGAAAGGAACACATAATAAACAAAATTTTAAAAATGAATAAAAAATAAAACAAAAAATTCAATCAATTAGTTGTCAAGAAATTATAAATTGATAATGTACTGATATTTCACCTCACTTCAGTTGTAATGGCGACCACAAAAATATAATGTCCCCTGAAAGAATATGGGAGGAAAAGAACTCTTAGACATTTTAGGGGAGAATATACATTAGAAAAGCCACTATGTGATAGTCATGTGATTCTTGTCTTTAAGTCTATTGATGTGCTTAATACATTCATTGATTACCATATTTTGGACCAAATTTGCATCCCTGGGATGAAGCCCACTTGATCATGGTGTGCTATCTTTTCAATGTTTTTGTATGTGATTTACCAGCATTTTATTAAGAATTTTTGCATCTGTGTTCATCAGGGATATTGGTCTGAACTTTTCTTTGTCTGGTTTTGGTATCAGAATGATACTAACTTCATAGAATGAGTGGGGAAGGGTTCCCTCCTTTTCTATTTCATGTAATAATTTGGGGAGGATTGGCATAAGTTTTCTCCCAAGATTTGGTAGAACTTGGCTGAGAACCCTTCTGGTCCTGGGCTTTTCTTTGTTGGTGGGCTTTTGATGATATGTTCAATTTCATTTCTGGAGATTGATATGTTTAAATTTTCTATGTCCTCCTGATTCAATTTGGATAGGTCATATGTCTCAAGAAATTTGTTGATATCTTCATGATTTTTTTATTTTATTGAAGTACAGATTTTCAAAATAGTTTCCGATTATCATCTGTATTTTAGTAGTGGCCATGGTGATGTGCTTCAACTTTCACAGTTGAATATTAGAAACTACTAGGAGCAAAAGGGTTAAGAGAGAAACACAAACATTTATAAAGAGAAAGTTAGGACCAGTGGGACACAGTCCTCTGATGAATAAACAATGACCCAGAACTAGCATGGAACATTTATTATTTAGGTTTTATCATCAAAAGGTTATTTGTGGGAAAGTTTTGCAAAGCAGACAGGCTTGAAGGTTGCAGCACTTGAGAGACATTTGTGACTGTCTTTTTAGGCTAACAATTCTCTATGTGGGGCAGCTAATGTCTGAACCCAAGGTCAAGACTGATGTAGTTCTGTGCCTTTGCATCGAGCTTCCACAGGCAGAGCAACATCATAGCAACTGTGCAATCTTATCTTGCACCTTTGCACAGAAAGTTCCCAGAGCAGCACAGCCACAGACATGAGGTAGTCAAAGACCATGACACAAGCCATTGCTCTCCACATTCCAAATTTTATAAATTTGAGTGTATGTGTGTGTGTGTGTATGTGTGTGTGTGTGTGTGTGTTTTCTTGGCTAAGGGTTTCTCAATTTAACTTATTTTTTCAAGGAAACATTTTTTTGCATTGATTTTTTTTCTGATGATATTTATTAATGTTTCAATTTCATTGATTTCAGTTCTGGTTTTAATTATTTCCCATTTTCTACTGATTTTGACATTGATTTGTTCTTCTTTTCCTAGGGCTTTGAAATGTAATTTTAGGTTATTTAATTGATGGCTTTTAATTTTTTTTTAATTAATGTGCTCAATGCAATGAACTTTCCTCTTAGAACTCAAAGTGTTCAAGGAGATTTTGATATATTGTGTTATTTTTTGTTTACCCCTAAGTATTTTTATATTTTATTCCTGATTTCTTCTGTTATCCATTGGTCATTAAACAGCATATTATTTAGTCTCCAGGTTTTAGAGTAGCTTCTGTGTTTTTTTTTCTATTATCTTTGATTTCTATTTTTTTTCCATTGGGATCTGAGAATGCAAGGTATTATCTTTATTTTGTTTACCTGAAAGAGGTGTTTTGTGGTTTAAGATATGGTCTGTTTTAGGAAAGGATATGTGTACTGCAGAGAAGAAAATGTATTCAGTCATTGATGGATAAAATATTCTATATATGTTGGTTAAGATTAAATTATTAATTGTATCAGTTCTATACCTACTTTATTTAGTTTTTTTTAGAGGATCTATCCAGTGATAAGAGAAGCATATTAGATTCACCCAGTAATACTGTGTTGTAGTGTATTTGCTTCTTGAAATGGACTAGTGATTGTTTGATGTATGTGGATGCTAAATGTTTATGATTGTTATAAATTGTTCATGTATAATTCCCTTAAGCTGTATAAAATGGTCTTCATGTCCCATTCGATTAACTTTGTCTTGAGGCTCACATTATCTGATATGAGGAAACACTTGATTACTAGTTACATGTGAAGAATATTCTTTTTCCCATCCTTTGCCTTTAGTCTGTGGATGTCTTTGACAAAATTTGGCATCTACTTAGGGTCAAAACACTAGAAAAACTAGGGATACTAGAAACATACCTCAAAATTATAAAATCTACATATGTTAATTCAAAGCCAACATCATAATAAATGGAGAAAAACAAAAGCATTCATTTTTAAAAACTGGAACAGGACAAGGATGCCCTCTTTCACCACTTCTATTCAACATACTCCTTGAAACCCTAGCTGGAGAAATTAGACAAAAGAAAGGAATGTGAAGAGAAAAAAAGAGCTTAAACTATTCCTATTTGCTAATTTATGATACTATATTTAGAAGACCCAAAAAGTGCACTAGAAACTTCTTGAACTCATAGATGAATTCAGCTAAGTACCAGCATATAAAATTAATACCTGTAAATCAATTGCATTCCTATATACAATGAAAAATCAGCTGAAAGAGAAATTAGAAATACTGTCCCATTCACAATAGCCTCAAAAAAAAAAGCAAATCAACTTAGCAAAAAGGTGAAAGACCTCTATAGTGAAAACTAAAGAGCACTAAAGAATAATATTGAAGAAGACCTTCACAGATAGAAATATCTACCATGTTCTTGGAATGGCAGAATTAATATTGTCAAAATGACCATACTACCAAAAGCACTATACAGATTTAATGAAATTCCCATTAAAATTCCAATGATGTTCTTCTTAGAGATAGAAAGAGAAGTTATGCAATGCATTTGGAAAAATAAGAGGTGCAGAATAGACCAAAAAAAAGTCTTTAGTGGGAAAATTAATGCAGAAGGCATCACTATACCAGAAATTAAATTATACTCCAGCACTATAATAACAAACAGCATGGTATAGAAACCAGAACAGACATGAAGATCAAGAGAACAGAATAAAAGACATAACCTCATAAATATAATTGTCTCATACTAAGTCACTAAAAACATTCATTGTAGAAAAGAGAGCCTCTTCAACAAATGGTACTGATAAAATTGGAAATCCATAGGTAGCAAAATGAAATTAAACCCCTGTCTCTCACCCTGCACAAAAATCAACTCAAAGTGGACCACGGACCTGAGCATTAGACCATAGACACTGTGCCTACAAGAAGAAAGAGTAGGTCAACCTGTACATCATGTCAGCTTAGGAACTGACTTCCTAAACAAGATTCCTAAAGTTCAAGAAGGAAAATCAATAACAATAAATGGGATGGCATCAAAGTAAAAATATTCTTCACAGCAAAGGAAGAGAACATGAAGATTCTTCGCAATCAAGAATGTGAAGACAGAGCCTACAAAATAAGATAAAATCTTTTCTACCTACTCTTCAGATAGACATTAATCTCAAGGACATACAAATAACTCAAAAACTTAATATGAAAAGAACAAATAACCCAAGAAATTAATGGGCAAAATAATTATACTGCACTTCACCAAAGAAATATAAATATTCAACAAATATATGAAAACAATTTCAACATCTCTAGCAATTAGAGAAATGCAAATTAAAACTATACTGAGATTCCATCTCACTTCAGTCAGAATGGCAATTATCAAGAATTCAAGTGACAATTCATGTTGGCAACGGTGTGGGAGAAAAGGTTCACTCATACCTTGCTGTTGGGACTGCAAACTGATACAACACTATGGAAAGCAGTATGGAGACTTCCCAAGAAACTAACAATGGAACTACCATTTGACCCAGCTATCCCACTCCTCGGTTTATATCCAAAGGACTTAAAAACAGCATACTACAGTGATGCAGCCACATTAATGTTGAAAGCAGCTAAGTTTACAGTAGTTAATTTATATAACCAACCTGGGTGCCCTTCAACAGATGAATGGATGAAGAAAATGTGATATATATACACAATGAAAAATTATTACTCAGCCATAAACTATAATGAAATTATGGCAATTGATGGTAAATGGATTGAATTGGAGACTGTCATGCTAAGTGAAATAGAACAATCCAAAAAAAATTAAAAAAACAAAGGCTGAATGTTCTTTCTTACATGTGGATGCTAACACACAATAAAGGGTGGAAGGGAAGAATAAAAGTTTATTAGAATAGTCATAGTGGAATGAAGAGAAGGGGGCATGGAAGTGGGAAGGGGGATAGAAGTAGGAAGGAAAGTAGAATGAATTGTACATAATGTTCTTATGCTCATATATGAATACACAACCAGTGAAACTCCAGATCATATGAAACCAAAGAATAAAATTCTAATTAGAATAAATTACACTCTATGTACATATAATACATCAAAACACATTCTACTGTCATGTATATCTAAAAAGGATACATAAAAATTTCAATTCCAAAAAAAAGAACTGCATACCCTACAAATAATTTTTAAAAAGAATAGCTACTATGAAAATTAGCATAAAGCCTCCTCAAGAAGATAGAAATAGAACTACCATGTAAACTATAGCCAAAATTGGTCATTTTCCAAAAGAATAAAAGTAAGCATATTTTAGAGGTATATGCATACCAATTTTTATAACAGCATAAGTCACAATTGCCAAGTTATGGAATGAGCCTTCAATAGACAAATGGATAAAGAAAATATCACACACACACACACACACACACACACACACAGAAGTGTTTATTAAGCCATAAAGAAGAAACAAATTATGCCCTTCACAAGAAAATTGATGGAACTATAGAGCATCATGTTAAGGGAAATAAGCCTCACACAGAAAAACAATTACTAAATATTTTGTCTAATATGTGGAAGCTGTAGGCAAATACAGGAAATGAGGAGTCATAATAAAATCAGAAGAAAGACTATTAATTAGGTTAGAGAAAGGAATTTGGGGAGAGATGAGGGAAGAGTGGCTAAAACACTGGAGAGTGAAATTGAACAAATTGTTTTTTTAATATATTTAGAGATATGTCATAATTAAACCAATTTTTTGTATAATTAACATGAATAGATTAAAAACATATAAAGGAGGATAGTAAAACAAAATATCCTTGAAGTACACCCTCTTTATTCCTGAGAACCTAGCAAAGTTAAAAACAAAACAAAACAAAAAAAAAAACCCAAAAACATAAGATCCAGACTAGATGAGAATGTGCAGGTAAATATTATCTCAAAAGACACTGACTTCCTTTTACATGTCTTGGGAATTTGAAAGTATTAGTGCTATCTATCCATATAAAGCTAGTTTCTTTTTAATTTTTTTTAAATTCTAATTTGTTATTTATGACAGCAGAATGTGTTAGAATTTATATTACACATGAGGGCACATTTTTTCATATCTCTGATTGTATACAAAGTATATTCACACCATTCATGTCTTCATATATGTACTTGGGGAATGATGTCCATCTCATTCCACCATCTTTTTTATCCTCTTGCCCCTTCCCTTTCCCTCCCTCCCCTTTGCCCTATCTAGAGTCCATCTAATCTTCCCATGCAGTGGGAAGATTCCCAACCCCAGTATAAATCAGCCTCCTTATATCAGATAAAACATTTATTATTTGGTTTTTGGGAATTGGCTAACTTCACTTAGCATTATATTCTCCAACTCCATCCATTTACCTGTAAATTCCATGGTTTATTCTCTTTTATCAGTGAGTAATATTCCATTGTGTGTATATACCACATTTCCTTTATCCATTCATCTACTGAGGGGCATCTAGGTTGGTTCCACAGTTTAGCTAATGTGAATTGTGTTGCAATAAACATTGATGTGGCTATGTCCCTGTAGTATGCTGTTTCTAAGTCCTTTGGGTATAGACCAAGGAGTAGGATAGCTGGGTCAAAAGGCAGTTCCATTCCCAGTTTTCCAAGGAATCTCCATAGTGCTATAAATCTAGTTTCTTATATGTATGGTAAGTTCTAGTTTCTTATATGTATGGCTGTTGCTCATGCAATAGGGCAAACAGTGCTATATGTTAGGTTACCAAGTTACAAAAGATGTTGCTACTTCTGTAACTTGGTAATATAACATATAAAATCTCCCTCCCTGTGGTAACTGGTGTGGAATTGAGGGCACTGTGGAAAGAAGAGGCACTGTATCAAAATAGTCACCACTGGATGAGGTGGTATGAGGCATGTAGAAGTTATTTTCTGGAGTAACATGGTAAGCTACAGAAATGTAACATGAAGAAGCACCATGAGGAACAGAGATGCTGTCAATCCCATCTCCACTGGACCTTCTCCAAAAGCATTTTTTTGTTAGTAAGCCTGATGTCTCACACACTTCATTTCCAGGTATTTTCTTTGGTCTCTTGGCCACCTTTCCACTGCCCTGGCACAACTTGGCTATGGACAGTAGAACTGTTATACAAAGTAACACAGATTTATCTAAACAACAGGAATCACTTTTCTCTAACTTCTGGAGGCTAAAATTTAAGCTCAAGGTGTTGGTAAGTCTGGTTTCTTCTGAGGCCTGGGTATGACTTATGGAATCTACTTCTCAAGGTGTCTCTTATCATCTTTTCTCTGTGCAAATAAGCTGTTGCATGTGAGTATCCAAATTTCTCTTTCCTCAAAAAGACAACCTTAAAATTGGATTATAACCAATCATTTTGATATCACTAACCTTAATTACCTCTTTTTTATTTTTTATTCTAATTTGTTATATATGACAGTGAAATGCATTACAATTCTTATTACACATATAGAGAACAATTTTTCATCTCTGGTTGTATACAAAGTATATTCACACTATTCCTGTCTTCATATATGTACCTGGGATAATGATGTCCATCTCATTCCACTATCATTTCTAACCCCATGCCCCCTCCCATCCCCTCCCACCTCTTTGTCCTACCTAGAGTTCATCTATTCCTCCCGTACTCCTCTCCCTAACCCACTGTGAGCCTGAGGCTGATGGTTTTAATGAATCATAATAATAGCCAATATTTATCAGGTGGTTTGTATGTGTCCAATACTGTTAAAACACTCCACGAACTAGATTTCTTTTTAAAGTCATGTTTGTTGAGATATAATTTATATATGGTACGATTTGCCCTATTTAGTTTTATATGAATTTTGAAAACACAAATATAAAAAATGACTATATATATATATATATATATATATATATATATATATATATATA
>NW_026000108.1:48983005-49024535 GCF_001458135.2 Marmota marmota marmota | reverse complement strand
AAACAAACTCTTCTCAAGTTCAAGAGTCTAATAGACCACCATACCATAATCATGGGAGACTTCAACACACCTCTCTCACCACTGGACGGATCTTCCAAACAAAAGTTGAATAGAAAAAACTATAGAACTCAATAATACAATTAATAACCTAGACTTAATTGACATATATAGAATATACCACCCAACATCAAGCAGTTACACTTTTTTCTCAGCAGCACATGGATCCTTCTCAAGAATAGTTCATATATTATGTCACAGGACAACTCTTAGACATTATAAAGGAGTAGAGATAATACCATGCATCTTATCTGATCATAATGGAATAAAACTGGAAATCAACGATAAAAGAAGGAAGGAAAAATCATGCATCACTTGGAGAATGAACAATAGGTTACTGAATGATCAATGGGTTATAGAAGACATCAAGGAGAAAATTAAAAAATTCTTAGAGATAAATGAAAACGCAGACACAACATATTGGAAGCCATTCTTGGTATATGTTGTTCCAGGATCTCCTGGCTTTTAGGGTATGGTTTAAAAATCTGCTGAGATCCAAATTAGTCTTCCCTTATAGGTAATCTGATTTTTCTTTCTTGTTGCCTTTAAAATTCTATCCTTATTCTGTATGCTAGGCTTTTTCATTATAATGTGTCTTGGGGTAGATCTGTTGTAATTTTGTACATTTGGTGTCCTATATGCCTCTTGTATTTGATTTTCCAATTCATTCTTCATGCTTGGGAACTTTTATGATATTATTTTATTGAAGACATTGTGCATTTCTTTAGTTTGAATCTATGAAACTTCCTCTATCCAATATATCTTAAATTAGGTCTTTTGATGGTATCCCATAATTCTTGGATATTCTGTTCATGGTTTTTTACCATCTTCACTGTGAGGTCAACTTTATTTTCAAGATTATATATTTTGCCTTCATTGTCTGAGGTCCTGCCCTCCAAGTGACCTAGTCTGTTGGTGATACTATCTATTGAGTTTTTTGCATTGGCTTATTGTTTCTTTCAATTCATTGATTTCTGGGGTTTTTTTTGTTTGTTTTTTAGTATCACTGTCTCTTTATTGAAGTAATCTCTTTCAACCTGCATTTGTTGTTGGTGTGATCAAAGGTCGCCTGTATTTGTTCTCTTATCTCTTTGCTGGAGTGATTGATTTTTGCCTTTATCTGCTCACTTAGGTCATTCTTTAATTCTCAAATTATTTTAGTTATGTATATTCTGAATTCCTTTTCTGACATTTCATCTACTGCGCTATCTATGGATTCTATCATTGTAGTATCTTGGTTTGTTTGGGGCACTTACCTCCCTTGTTTGTTTATGATGTTAATGGGTCATTCTCTCTTGCAATGTAGAGCCAAGGTATTACAGCTTCTGACCTATTGTCTTACAGTGTCCCCATAGGTTACCAATACCTCACTTTTAAGGGAGAGATCAATATTACAACAATCAATGTATACAACGTGCAGCCATATATCAGTTAGTTCCTATTTTTACATTTACAGTTTCATCACTATACTCAGAAATGATGAGTTTGGCTATCTTCTACCATATAGTTAACAGAAAACCAAAAAAAAGCAAGAAATGAACAAATAATTTGAAGAGACACTTTTTAAAGGAGGTTATGCAGATGAAAAATAAGCATATGAAAACATGATCAGCATTGCTAGCCATTAGGAAAAAGAGGAAAACCAAAAATATTTATTAGTATAAATATGTTAGAATGACTAAAATGAAAGAGTTGCTGTAACAAGTATTAGAGTTTTTACAATAACTAGACAAATGTGAAAACAATTCAAATGTCTATCAAAGGAAGAATTAATATGTATACTCTGGGATTTTTTGTGCCTATACATGTGTGTATACGTGTATTTTGTTAAGGACAAATAAAGATTTGCATAGACACTCTGTAAAGGAAATTATGTAGATGGAAAATCAGCCTGTGAAAACATGATTGGCATTGCTAGTGTGTGTGTATGGGAAATGAAATATTTTTCATTGAAAAGAATAAATGAATTTGACATAGATAACAAGAATAATTTTCAAAAGAAATCATGATGAGTGCAGGAAGCCAGAATAACAACAACAGCAAGAATTAACGCTGTATTATTTCATTTCATAAATTTCTAGACTATGTAAACAAATAAAATAAGTACATAACATAATGTAAAAAATTCACATTATTAGTAGCAGATTAGTAGTTTACAGAGATGAGGATTTTGAAGAGCAAGGTCAGAGGCAATGAAAAGGGCTATTAGGCTATGTCAAAACTTACCAAATCCTAAACGTACAGTGTGCGAATTATTTTTCAATCATACCCCATCTATTAAAGCTGTTAAAAGCACTTTGGTGAATTAAGGAATGTGAATTGAAAAGAACTACTAAGAGTATGGCTCTTTTATTCAAAACTCAAGAGCAGGCAAACAACAGCTGCTTGTTGTGGGAAGATGTAGGTCTAGAATTAATGAGAAATTGTATTGGAGAACTTTTGAAGTTATTTTGTGTTCCATAGCTTTATAGGATATTGATTTAGTTTCTACATTGACAAAAACTCATTGATTATTAAAATTAGAAAATCTAGATTTTAGTTATTTATATCTTTATATTAAAAAGAACAGATAGAGTGCTGGGGCTATAAATCACTGTTAGAGTTCTTGCCTTGCAAGAGTGAGATGCTGGGTTTGATTCTTAACAGCACATGAAAATAAATAAATAAAGGTATTGTGTCCATCTACAACTAAAAAAATATTTTCAAAAAAGAACAGAAATAAGGGGCTGGGGTTATGGCTCAGCAGTGGAGTGCTTGCCTAGCATGTGCGAGGCCCTGGGTTTGATTCTCAGCACCACATAAAAATAAATAAAATAAATGTATTGTGTCCAACTACAACTAAAAAATAAACTTTTTTTTTTTAAAAAAAGGGCAGAAATATACAGAAAATGTAGTTTATGATACACATACAAAAATGTTTAGGAGTTTTATGTTGATACAGTATGAGCCACATACTTTGAATTGAATTAAAAAGTTAAGATGGGTTGATGAATGGTGATAAGGGCTGATTGGTGGATAGATATGTTTTGATTCAAATAATATAAAATATTAATTATACAACCATATAATTATGTGGATATGTGGGCATTAATTGAATAGTTCTTTGCAATATATCAAATGTAAATTTTTTAAAGTTAAAATGTCTAGAAAACATTGTAATGAGATGAGACTGCATGCTTAATATGTCTTAAAGCCACATTCTGAAATACAACTTAAAGCCTCATAGATTGATTCTTAAGAACATAAGTTGATAATACATTAGAAAACTCCTGAATTTTCTAGCAAAATTGAATATGTACAGTGTGTCATAATAATTACACCTGTAAATACATATACTACAGAAATTCTTCATTTTACATAATAGACTTTAACTTGAAACAACTTAAATTTTCATCTACAGTAGAATGGATACATATATTGTGGTCCCTTCATTTAAAACACAATTATACACCAATGAATAGAATATACAACAGCTAAACAAAATTCAAGATGGATTATGCAAGAATAAGTGTTGCCAAAATTGGAGCCAAATTTAAAAGTTTAAGCAACTGTGTAATTCCACTTGTATGATGTTACGATCAGGCAAAACTAATGTATGACTTTAAAAATCAGTTAGTGAAGAAGGATAGAAAGATTCTTTAAATCATAAAGCATGCTTGTTAGGCAAAATTTTATTTATTGATCTTGGTATTGTTTACATAGATGGGTTTATTTGATGATAATTCCTTGAGCTGCATAATCATTATCTATGTAACTTTTGTATATCAGTCATACTTTAGTGATATTACACAATATTTAGGTCTTATCCAAGGATTAGACAGAAAATAGTCCCTTAAGCAAACAATATATGTTTTAGATATTTTACTGGCATGTATTAGTAAGATGTGAGTACATATTTTTTCTTAAGTATCTGTCAACAATCAGTATATATATATATATATATATATATATATATTAAGACAATTTGGTAATAAAACAGTCAACAACAATAAAATAGTTGACTAAAGTGACAAGTGACCCATGAAGAGCAATAAGGACAAATACAGGTAAATAGTAAAGCATTAAGCAAAATCCAGTCTGCAAAGACTCCTTGAGATAACAACACAGAGACTGGAATAAATTGTCACCAATAATTTTCATAGAATATGCAAATTAATTGGAAATACAGTAATCACACAACTAGTGGGGTTTTCTCATGAGAATTCTGCAATAAATCTTGCCACAATGCTCATTTAGAATTTTATAATCTTTGATGGAAAGACCTGGAGATACAACTATTTGAGCATATGCTAAAAGCATGCATCATAAGTTAAGGATGAGTGCATTTTTTGAAAAAAGAGTGGAAAGTCACCAAATAAATAACCTAAAATTACATTTCAAAGCTCTAGAAAATGAAAAACAAATCAACACTAAAAGCAGTAGAAAACAGGAAATAATCAATTGAATTGAAACAAACAAACAAAAAACATTGAATAGACAAACGAAAAGTTAACTCTTTGAAAGAATAAATAAAATAAAAAAATCTTTAACCAACCTAATGAATAAAAAGAGAACTCAAGTCCCTAAAATTCATGATGTAAAAGGAAATATCACCATGTATACTACTGAAATACGGACAATTATCAAAAACTATTTTGAAAATCTATACTCCAATAAAATAGAAAACCATGAAGAAATTGACAAATTTTTAGAGACCTTCTCAAATTGAATAACGAGGATATAGTAAATTTAGATTGATCAATTTCCAGAAATGAAATTAAAGACATAATCAAAAGCCAATCAACAAAGGAAAGCCCAGGACAAGATGAATTTCAGCCAAGTTCTACCAGACCTTCAAAAAAGAACTTACTCTAATCTTCTTCAAATTATTTCATAAAGAAGAAAAGGAAGGAAACCTTTCAAACTCATTTTATGAAGCTAGTATCACCCTAATACCAAAACCAGGCAAAGGTACATCAAGGAAAGAAAAGTTCAGACAAAAATCCCTGATGAACATAAATGCAAAAATCCTTAATAAAATACAGGTCAATTGCATACAAAAACATATTAAAAGATAATACACCATGAACAAGTGTGGTCTATTCCAGGGATGTTGGTTCAACATATCGCAATCTATAAATGTAATTCATCACATCAATATTCTTAAATTATTCCATTCACAATAGCCTCAAAAAATTAAATAGTTGGGAATCAATTTAACAAAGAGGTGAAGGATCTCTACAATGAAAATTATAGAACATTTAAGAAAAAAAATTGAATACCTACAAAGATGGAAAGATTTCCCATGTTCTTGGATAGATAGAATTAATAACGTCAAAAGCACTATACAGATTTAATGCAATTCCCATTAAAATTCCAACGTTACTTTTCTTAGAGATAGAAAGAGAAGTTATGAAATTCATTTGGAAAAATAAGAGGCCCAGAATAGCTAAAACAATTTTTAGTGAGAAAAATTAATGCAGGAGGCAAGACTATACCAGACCCTAAATTATACTCCAGAGCTATAGTAACAAAAACAGCATGGTATTATCATCAGAACTAACATAAAGGCCCACAGAACAGAATACAACACACAAAGACATACCCACATAAATACAGTTATCTCATACTAGACAAATGTGCCATGAACATGCATTTGAGGAAAGAAAGCCTCTTCAACGAATGGTACTGGGAAAACTATAAATCCATATGTAGCAAAATAAATTAAACCCCTATCTCACTCTGCACAAAACTCAACTCAAAGTGGATCAAGGATCTAGGCATTAGTCCAGAGTTGCTGTGCCTACTACAAGAAAAAGTAGGCCCCAATCTCCATTATGTCATCTTAGAAACTGACTTCATCAATAAAACTCCTAAATTACAAGAAATAAAATCAATAACAAGAAATGGGATGGTATCAAACAAAAAGCTTTTCACAGTAAAAAAAAACAAAAAAAAAAAAAAAAAAAAAAAAAAAAAGAATGTGAAGAGAGACCAGACAAAATGGATGAAAATTTTTGCCATCTGCACCTCAGATAGAGCATTAATCTTTAGACTAAACAAAGAACTCAAAACACACCAAAAGAACAAATAACTCAGTCTATAAATTGGCAAAGGAACTACACAGGCAATTCACAGAGAAACAAATATGAATGGTCAACAAATATACAAAAAGTGTTCAACATTTCTAGCAATTAGAGAAATGCAAATTAAAACTACACTGAGATTCTACCTCACTCCAGTCAGAATGCCAATTGTCAAGAATACAAGTAACAACAAATGCTGGTGAGGATGTGGGGAAAATTATTCACTCATACTTTGCTAGTGGAACTGGAAATTGATGCAAACATTATGGAAAGCAATATAGAAAGTCCTCAGAAACTTGGAGTTGAAACACCATTTGACCCAGTTATACCACTCTTCAGTTTATACGGAAAGGACTTAAAATCAGCATACTACAGTGATGCAGTCACATCAAAGTTTATAGTGGCTCAATTCAGAGTAGCTAAGCTATGGAACCAACCTGGGTGTCCTTCAATAGATGAATGGATAAAGAAAATGTGGCATATATACCTAATGGAATATTAGAAATAAATTTATGGCATTTGCTTGAAATTGGGTGGAACTGGAGAATGTCATATTAACAAGCCAGTCCCCGAAAACCAAAGGCTGAATGTTCTCTCTGATATGTGGAACCAAACCCATAAAAAGGGAGGGTAGAGAGAGGAAGTAAAGTGGTTGATTGGATTAGACAAAGGAGTGTGATGGGAAGGGAGAGGGGATGAGAATAGAAAATAAAGCAGACAGACATTGCGGGCCAGCTTGAGGGATGCAAGTCTCTGAGCCGGCTGCTGAGTGGCCTGGCCCAGGACGCTTTACAAGGAGCACCAGGGCATCACGGAGGAGCTGTTGAGGAGCCAGCTGCATCCGGAGGTGTCAGCTGAGGAGTTCCATCCTTTTTGGCAAAGATGAGGGGGATTCTTAAGTCAATTGCATCTACAGACATGGATTTCAACCAGCTGGACGCTTTCTTGACTGCTCAAACCAAAAACCAAGGTGGGATAACATCTGACCAGGCTGCTGTTATTTCCAAATTCCGGAAGAGCCACAAAACAAAGATTCGAGAGAGCCTCATGAACCAGAGCCATTGGGACAATGGACTTCGGGGCCTGAGCTGGAGAGTTGATGCCAAGTCTCAGTCAAGTCACTCATCTCAAATACACACCCCTGTTGCCATAATAGAGCTAGAATTTGGGAAAAGTGGACAGCAATTCCCTCACCTGGGCCTATGCCAGAGTGGACCACTGAGCTGTTGGAAGAAACCCCAGAGGAAAGCTAGCAACCTCAGATATGAGAAATGAGTGTTGGATGTCGAAGAATAAAGTTGTTGGGTATCCTGATGATGGCAAATGCCTTCATTTATTTGATTGTGGAAGTCTCCAAAAGCAGCAGCCAAGAAAAAATGGAAAGGGCGAAGTAATAATACCCAAAGAAAAGTTCTGGAAGATATCTAGCTTACCTCCCCAGGCGTACTGGAACAGAGAACAAGAAGAGCTGAACAAGCGGTACAATCCCATTTTGAGCATGTTGGCCAACCAGACAGGGGATGTATATGGGTCGTCAAATATAAGTCATCTGAATTATTGTGAACCTGACCTGAGGGTCATGTCAGCTGTGACAGATTTTAATAATTTGTCGGACAAATTTAAAGACTTTCTCCTGTATTTGAGATGTCGAAATTATTCACTGGTTATAGATCAACCAAATAAAGTGCAAAGAAGCCCTTCTTGTTGCTGGCAATTAAGTCCCTCACTCCACATTTCGCCAGAAGGCAAGCAATTCGGGAGTCCTGGGACAAAGAAACCAACCAGGGGAACAAGACAGTGGTATGCGTCTTCTTGCTGGGCCAGACTCCCCCAGAGGACAACCACCCTGACCTTTCTGACATGCTGAAATTTGAGAGTGAGAAGCACCAAGACATTCTTATGCAGAACTATAGAGACACTTTCTTCAACCTGTCTCTAAAGGAAGTGCTATTTCTCAGGTGGGTGAGCACTTCCTGCCCAGACACTTAGTTTGTTTTTCAGGGTGATGATGATGATGTTTTTGCGAACACTCATCACGTCCTGAATTACTTGAATAGCTTTCCCAAGCACAAAGCCAAAGATCTGTTTATAGGTGATGTGATCCACAATACTGGTCCTCATCGAAATAAGAAACTGAAGTACTACATCCCAGAGGTGGTTTACTCTGGAGTCTACTCTCTTTATACAAGGGGTGGGGGATTCCTCTATTCTGGCCACCTGGCTCTGAGGCTGTACAACATAACTGACCAGGTCCATCTCTACCCCATTGATGACATTTATACTGGAATGTGCCTTCAGAAACTTGACCTCATTCCAGAGAAACACAAAGGCTTCAGGACATTTTATATTGAGGAGAAAAACAAGAATAACATCTGTTCTTATGTAGATCTGATGTTAGTAAATAGTAGAAAACCTCAAGAGATGATTGATATTTGGTCTCCATTGCAAAGTGCTCATTTAAAATGCTAAAATATATACAGTCTAAATTTTACATAGAAACACATATCTTCCCTAGTTCCCATATTGTTTTCTTGCATTAGGGTAATTTCTGTGTTAAACCAATAGAATTACCTTTAAAGGTAGTTTTCATGTGAGACCCTCCAAATGCTTTAGTTTGGTACTTCTGTGACTAGGGAAAGCAGATGATGATAATTTTAATGGAGGATATGGTGGGATGATTGGTTCTGAACTTTCCTACTGGATAGTTGTCATTATTTTCTTTTAATTTTTTTTTATTATTGGTTGTTCAAAACATTACAAAGCTCTTGACATATCATATTTCATACATTTGATTCAATCAGATTATGAACTCCCATTTTTACAACAGACACTAGTATGGCAGTATGTAAAAAAGTGGATGTGGAACCGATGTGAATCTGCAAAATGTATATGGGGTAAAAAATGGGAGTTCATTATTTTCTAATTTATCTTCCCTTCTCATCTGGAATCGTATGTTCCTAGAATGTGATCATTGTAAGTTATTTTTATTTTGTTCTGCTATATATTATTCCTACTTCCATTATCATGATAGATTTATCTGTAATTTGGGTGTTTAGGAACCTAATGGCTACCACGACTTTGTTATTCATGACACAGTGGTTTTGTGAAATGGAATTATATTTATTTTCATGAATTGGGTGGATTTTTAAAATTATCTAGAAAATGGACTTCAGTCAAAATTTCCTGCCAAGCCAACAGGATTTTTTTGTGTTAATTTAATCAGTTAATTTTGCAAAATGAGAATTATCCAGTTTATCTTCTTGTAGTCTCATGATCATAGTGAGGAGAGAGTGAGTTTAATTTCTCTTGTGTTTGGTTTGCTAGGTGGTATCATAATAATGATCTGATTTTTTTATTGTTGAAAATAATGATTATGGTTTCATAATGGCCAACTGGAAATTGGATTGCCCCTGACAACCATATGGGTTTATGAATTTTCACTGTGGATCAGGAAAGCATTGTGACTTTTGAAATTGGAAGTGAAAGGTTTGAAGTTGTAGGCTTTTTCTTACCTGGTCTGTCAGTTTAAAACTCCAGGATTCTATTCTTGCCATATTTTCACATGTTGCTTCTGCAAAATTATTATTCTGAGTAGTGATTGCTTCCCTGTCTCAGTGTAGAAGTGCCTGTGTTTTTATTTATTGATCAGATCAAAAACCAAAACATTTTCTTAAATATATTTTGTGTAATATTTTATTTGTATACAGTGTTTTTGGTGATATATTGAACTGGAGCATGATATTTTAAATGTTAAGGTATAACATATGTTAAATAAAGCTAATGGTTATTTTTGAATTTTAAAATTTGGGTTTTTGGGGGGAGTATGAACTACTAGAGTTTAAAATTCTGCCAAACTATTGCTTATATGTATTATTTTATAATATGTTTTCTTGAAATATTTTTGTGTTTTTAGACATAAGAATTCTTATTATATGCAATACTAGGGACTGTAAAAAAGTGGAAATAAAGTCACCCTATTAAAAAAAAAAAAGAAAAGAAAGCAGAATGAATGGGACAAAATTTCCTATGCTTATATATAAATACACAACCAGTTTAACTTCACATCATGTACAACCAAAAGAATGGGATCCTAATTGGAATAGGTAGCACTTCAAATGTGTATAATATGTCAAAATACACTGTCTTTTCATGTGTATCTATCATATATACCTAAACACAACAAATAAAAAAAAAGTTAATGGCAATGTCAAAAATAACTTCTAGGTGTCAATTATTTCTCAAAGTTATCCTTAAAAATAGATCCTATTCTCTCAACTTAGAGCATTTAGGTGACATGCTTAAGATTAGGAAGCCAAAATTTTTATATGTGTCTTTCTTACACTAATAAACTTATTGTGTGGTTTTACATATTTCTGTCTTCTGTAAAAATTTGAAAACATTTTTGTTTGATTTTGTTCTATACAAAATTTAATATTTGTGTTGCAATTAAAAAATAAATTTGTGAAAGTATATACATGATTTTGCTTTCTTTCAACATGTTTGCATGGAAAGGTAAAAGATCAGAAGTACCTTTTTTTTTTGTATCATTGCATGGAAAAATTCAGTAGAAAATAAAATTTAAAAGAAGGAATTATTGCATTAAAGATACTTTCTATAAGATTAATATATTTGTATACAATTAATCTAATTTTATGATTATTTCCTATATTCAGTCTGGGTCCCAAGTTTATTATTTAAAGATACTTTGACTATCTGTAGTAAACATTCTTGTTTTCTTTTTAAATTACTGTCATTATTCACATTAATGTTGCACTACTGCCATCTTGTGAGTGCTCAGTGGTTCTACTATCCTGTGACAGCCATTGCCAAAGTGCATAAACTGAGAGACTGTAGGGATCAGCAAATTACCATTGATTATAATGCAGACTGTAATATTCAATAGTACTTTGAAAACAAAAGTGATGATTAATTTGAAAAGGCTTTAAGTAATTTCAGTATGAATTTCACATGGAATCAGTTTTAGTTATCTTGGCAACAAATTTTACTTTTTTTGTATATATAAATATAACATCTGAATTAGTATACATTAAAATGTCACAAAAAACTTTGCTATACATAATCAAAATTTTGAAGCATAAACCTTAAATATATAAATATTAAAATTGTAAAATAACAATTTTTCAAGTTTTCTTGTGGCCTAGTAAGTAACTGAATGGCTATAATGAGGGAGTTTTGTCAGATGCAAAAATTATTTATTTTGGATGGTATATTTTAGGCATTCTGAGGAATATGGTTATTTGTGAACCACTTGCGTGAGTTGTACATGTAGTTTCTGGATATAAAGTAAGTTTCACACCATGGCTGTTAAAATTCAATAATGTAAGCACCCTTTGTGCACCCACCCCCGAAAAAACAACAAACTTTTTAATATCTTGACATATTTGTACTTCATTACAGTTGCAATTTTAGATCTCCAAAGTACAAAATAATATTTATTTTAATATATTCACAATTTTAATGAAAAGTAAATCTTGTACACTTTTGTTCTGTTTCACAAAGTAGCATGCTTTATTTAGGAAAGCTTATATTACTACAGTGAGAATAATATTTCCTTAGTGTATATAACACTAAATGAAACAAAGGCATGGAAACTATTTTACATGTTTGTAGTATCTGACAAGGCAATACAGGTAATTTGAATTTTAATTTTTTCAATATTTGTTCACAAATCTTAAATAATTAGAATCATTAGATATTTGCTTATCATTAGGGTCACGACATTAAAGTACACTAACAAATCATCAGTTTTTAAATTAACAGTGCTAAAAATTATTTTTATATATTAAAAATCAATAGTGCTCTTGCACATCAGTTTTTCTCTATATTTTTTTCTCAAATACTGTGAATCGTTTTTAAAAAATGTGATATTGATCCACAAATAAAATAAAATTAGGGCCTTTAGAATGCATATTGAATTCAGTCTGTGGTTAAACTAAATTTAACTATTTAGAATAAAGAGACTACTCAGTTAACAAGTATATCTATTTAGTCAATTGCAATAAGAAAGAAGGATAAAAGGAAAAATGTAGAAGGAAAAATAAATGAGGAAAGACAGAAATAGAGAAGAAATATAAAGAGGAAATCTTTAAAATATTTAACTCTGACAACTTGTTTTTTTGCAATTAGTATTTGGATTATATTTATGTGTAAGAGTTTCAATAACTTTCAAAATTATTATGAAAAAACTCCAAAACTCTAAAATACATTTTTGTTTCATAAAGGCAATATTGTTTTATTTGTTTGCTCATTATTCTCAAAAAGAACATCCTAAGGAAAAGAATTGAAGTAAAAAATAATTGTCTGAGGCACATTACTATAAGTCACTGATGAGCCCAATAACTGTGGAGAGTAAAGTAAAACCAAGTCGATGGCTGGCTATTTTAAATATGTGACTTAGGAGAAATTGAGAGAATTAAATGCCATCCAATTTCCTCTTCAGAGTGTGCACCAAGGGAGGTTATCAATGATATGCCAAAGTGCACAATTACCAGAATGCATTTGCTTTCTTTATATAGTTTTCTTTCTTGCTCTGTTCAATTAGTTAAAATTTATTTTCCTTTTCCTTTCTTTTTTATTAGGCTGTGAAAAATAATCAATGCAGACTTCTGGCTCTCCTATTTAGTTTTCTTATAATGGAGACTTCCTGGAAAGGGGTTAATTTACTTTGAAGATAATTACAAATCCTTTTTTACTTTCACATAGAAATGTACAAATGTGACTAATACATAATTGGTAACAAAACACTGCATAAATTCCCTGAGATTTTACCTTAAAACATCCAAGAAGCAAATAATAATTGAAAAGAGCAATACTACATTTGTTGATTGCTAAATATATCTTATTTGTTAATCAAAGGGGCAAATTTGACGTTTTAAACTTGTTTTCATTAATGGCTGACCACCAAATAGCCATTTTCATTCTTTCTAACATCAAATATTTATTATTATATTTCAAATAATTTCTTTTCAATAAAAAAGCCACTAGAAATGAGTTTTGTCATTTTAAAAAGAGGCCAAAGGATTCCCAACCATGGAATTCTTCAACTCATAAGGTAAATATTCCTTTCATTTTCATTTTTCTATTGTACAATTAAAACTATCAGATTATATGTAAGAAGGTCATTTAAACAAATGTGTTTTTTTTTATTCAGCATAACATAACCACTACTCCCGAATTTCCCAGTGGTTTGTTCTCACTAATTTAAACAATTTTTAAGGAATCCCATTTATCTGAGGAAATAACTTCAAGTAAATAGCCACCTTCTCTAGCCCTTGGATGTCTGTCTCACTATATGAAAAATCCCCAGTTGGTGATTTGGCCTCTAAAATTACAGGTAGAGACTACGAAATATATAGAAAGTTAACTTATACAAGACAGAGTTTATTCTCATTAGAGCCTTTAGAACTATCTGGAAACATTTGAATTGAGCGAAAATCCTTCTTAGAGCAAATTACAGAACCTATTACCATTTCTATGATTGAGCAGGCAGATGAGTTTTAACTATGCTCAGCTGCCTGATAAGTTCCTCAAATGAAATTTTATCTTATTTTTGCAAAAGGCTTGAAATTACTTTCAGTAATAAGTGAGGCTCATCAGTTTCTATTTATACTTCTTTAATATTTAAGCCTGTGATGGGCATCAGTGCACTGAGCGTCCTGCAGAGATTCACAATCTCATTTACATGTTGACTCAACCTAGACTGGCATTTGTGATAATGATCCATGGACCTTTATACTCTATACAAAACTCCCTAATAATACACTGGCATTTGTTTGTATAGAAGGCTGCACTTTATGGTATTTTAATTGTCACTGTACATTATTGTCTTTTTAATTACTTGAGGGCATATATATTGGACATGCTATGATTCTTTATCAAAAACTGAAAGAAAAATATTAAATGCTGATTATCATTGTTCCTCCAACACAGCAGACCTAGATTTGTTACATAATTTACTACCCACACTACTGTTAAATTTCTAGATAAACATTTATTTCCACTGGAACTACTTAAATCTTATTTTTTGTCACTTTCATTGAAAATGCTCATTTTTAAACAGATAATAAATAATCTTGTGTGATTTTTATGCTGTGGTTAATACCACAGGGACCACAAAGTTAATTGTCTAAAGTGACAATGAATAAAAATAGTTGTTTATGCATGATGCACCCAAACTTTTGAAAGATTTTCTATAACGTGATTTTAGCACTAATTACATAGATCAATAAAGATGTTAGGCTTGCAATTTTTAGATATAATTAGTGCAACAGTGATAATAAGCTATAGAAAATATCAAAATCATGTTCTGAATATGGGCAAATTAATTGATTAAACATATGCTTTAATTAGAGCATCAATACTGTATTACTGCCCAATATTCTTTTTACCATGGGAATGTAAAACAAAGAGATAAAGAACTGTTGTTTCCATTGTGATAATATTACTAACATTTTATACCAATAGCACTTCATTTAAATGTATATATTTAGGGAATAGGATCCCCCCCCCTCTCTCTCTCTCACACACACACACACACACACACACACATCCATCAATGATATGCTACTATAAAGCAATGTAGAATATTGAGACATCCTAGGCACCAAGTTATAATTCATGACAAGTGATTCTGGAGACATCACATACTACTAGAACTATCATTTCTCAGCACCTGAAAGTCAAAGCTAACTTTTATAAGTACTGAAAGTCATGTTCTTCTGTCATAGTTTTACTTATACTTTAAAATAGTATACCAAATGACATAACCAGCCCATGATTATCAGGTTCAAATACTATTTCTGTTTCCACACTGTAATTTCATGATTAAATGCTGCAATCTTTGAATATATCAATATGTCATACTTTCTTGTGAATTGACAATGTTACCAGAAACCCACACATTAATATTCCAATGGATCTTTGATCAGTTGAAATTTCTTTGATTATTACATTCATTCTTTTTCTCTGGTGATAGTCTTTCTTTTAATATCTATTTCTGTTTAATACCACCACAGAAGATTTCTCTTGATAAGTGTTCACATGATATGATTACTCACACTTCGATTTTAACCAATCTGATCTTTATTTTGAAAGGGCATTTTTGACAAGGCTCACAGCATCAGTTGGAAGGCAGACATTGGTTGTAGCCCTGGAGTAGGATTGTATTTGTTGATATATTTCCCTTTACAAGGATAGGAATTTGAGGAAACAGGATTGGGATTCGGGGAATTTTCTACTGCTATACTGTCAGGGAAGAAAGTTCAGCATTAGAAAAATCCCTTTATTCTTTATCCTTAAAATCTGTGAGATTCTAGCATCTAAATGTGTGATTCTGTACGTTTCTTATCATAAAAAAATGTTAGATTCATACACTGCTTTTTACTACAGAGAGAATCAATCTTCGTAAGTTTATCTTCTCATAAATAATATGGTCTACGTAAGTATCCTATCACTGGACTACATCCTGAACTATAACATTGTTATATTGTTTACAACTACAAATATATAATTACTGTAATTTCACTAGTAAGTGTAATTATAAGGCACTAATAAAAATAGCAAATTTATCAGATAACCACAGTTACAAATAATTTAATGTGTTAAAGTAAATGAATTTAGAACAAGTATCAAATCTGAATGAATGGGGCTGGGGCTGGGGCTCAGTGGTAGTGCACTTTCCTAGCATGTGTGAGGCACTGGGTTCAATTCTCAGCACCACATAAAAATAAATAAAATAAAAGTCTATCAACAACTAAAAAATATTTTAAAAAACTGAATGAATGAGTGGATGAATGAATGAATGAACAAATTATATGGTTTGAGAATATTTGATTTTAATTGAAGTATTTGTCCGTTTTCATTAATACCGTATTTGAAGTAGCTGTGAATAAGTGTATTGCTTTGTTTTATGCTATTTGGCCTATCTGTTTTTATCTTCCTTTTTTCCCCCTTCCTTTTGAATCAACTAAATTTTATCTTTTATTACATTTTTTTCCAGTTACATGTTAACTTTTCTTGTATCTTATTATACATATTTGTTTATTTATCTTTCTTGATCACATCATGAATTAGAATATGCATCTTTGTCAATCTATTTTGATTTAATATTTTTATCTTTTATGTAAGAATTTTTAGCAAAATCCTTCCATTTATGTTGTTATTTTTTGTTCCTTATTGATATCCACTTTGCTTTTCTCTGTCTTGTAATCTGACAACGTGTTGTCATTTTTTTCTTTAAAGAGTCACCTCTTTTAAAAGCATTTTTAATAGAAAATTTTAATATTTACTCACATATTTCCTGTTTCTGGTGTTTGATTTCACTCAGTGGAATTTTTTTCTTAATGTTTGTGGTAAGGTAAACCTGCCTCTAGTGAATTATGCCAACTTTATTTAGCTAAAATATTCGTATTTTAGCATCATTTTTGAAGGATACTTACTGGCTTTGCATTTTAAGTTGATTGCTTTTTCTTTTCTTCTCTTCCAAACTTTACATGTGTTTTGCTTTCTTCTAAGGAGAAAAAGCAGACATTCTTATAGCAATTTTGATTACTTATAGTATTTTATATTTACCTTTAGCATCCCCCAAATTAACTATGGTGTGCATAGGCATGATTTTGTTTATTTTGGTCAGGGTAAATTTTAATCTCTGAGTTACTATTTTTGCATATAATTAATATGAAAAATGATTTATTTATGTGTTATTTGGGCTGCAACTTCCCTCTCTTTTTTCTTTCTTTCTTTATTTTGAAATATTTTTATGTTGTCTCATAGGACATTGGGACATTTTATTTTATGTAAATCATTTTTTTCTTCTTTATTCAAATTCGAATAATTTCTGTTCTTGTTTTTATTTTTGGTAGCATTTTATTCCTATCTAATTTTTTGTAAGTTGGTCCAGTGAATATTTTATTACAGATTAGATGTAGGAACTATAATTAAATCTCTTTTAGTTTCCATTTATTTATTGAGTTTGCTCAAGTGTTCACTTAGTATATAAAACTTTTACTTTGAATGCTTGAACATACACATAGCCCCTAAATTATAATGGTTCTTATGATTTCTCTGCATTAGAATAGTGACAAGCTCTAGACATTCAATAGAAATCACAGTTTGATTTTTGAATTTTGATCATTTTTTCTCAGGTTGGTGATGTGTGGTATAATACTCTCTTGCGATGCTGGGCCATGTCAGCAAGTGCCATATTATTACCACGTTTAATAATAGATATTTGTTAATATACTATGTCACTGAGCTACGATGTTTGGTAAGTAAGGTTATTAACCTAAGTGCATTTTTTCCTTACTATATTTTTAATTCACTTTCTTTTGCCAGCACATGCTGAGCTGAGAATGTGATAAAAGACTCAAAGGAAATCAAATGTGTCTCTGTAACTCCCTACTCTCTGTTATTTGGCCAAACAAACTCCAAACCATCAGTAGGCATGAAATCCAAGCTCTAATTCATCTTGTCTCTTGTTCTACTGATTGTATTTGGGTTCCACCTCTTATACAATGGTCTGTCAAACATTTCTAGGCAAAAAAACGGAGGGCTTTATAGAAATTTTTATTTATGCTTCCTTTCTCATGAAAATTTCAGCTTCATGATATCTTCATAAAATTTTATTGGTGCATGTTAATTATACAGAATATACCATTTCATTATGTCATAGTCATATATGCATGTAACACAATTTGGTCAATTTCACTCCCCAGTACTTCTGCTTTCCCACTCCTCCCCATTCTCCTAGGGTCCCTTTTTTCTACCATAGTGGTGGTCTCCTTTCTGTGTTCATGAGATCCCATCTCCAACTTTTTTATTATTCTAGCTTTCACAAACAAGATATAGGATACATGTTTTTCTGTCTGAATTATTTCTCTAAACAAAATGCTGTCCAGTACCATACATTTTCCTGCAAATGAAATAATTCTTTTTACCTATGGCTGTCTAAAATTCCATTGTATATATATACAGATACTGCATTGCCTTTTGTTCAATATCGTAAGCCAATTACCTTCATATACTTTGTCCAGATTCATCTTGTTTATGACACAAGGACATGTCCAATTCATTACTTTGTGACTTTAAAACATTGATATGGATTTCAGTAAGTGTCTCCTAAGTATTTTTTGAATATTGTAAGATATTTGGACTTTCCAGTTTAAACAAACCTTCTATTAAGCAGAATATTTTGAAAGGCATCCTCAAACATGTCATTGTCATGTCCAACACCAATAAGAAACATGCTATGATCTTTAAGATAAAGTTTGAATGCTTTGTTTATTCACGCTCCTTTAATATTTAAAACTTACATTCAGTTTTTAGTTTTATGTTACTATTCTCTTACACAAAATATACATTCAAAATATATTAACTAGAAGGCATAGTGATTATTAATTAAGTGTCATAAAGAACTCAAATAAAGAAGAGAGGGATAAGAATTATTAGGAAAGACTGTAGTCTGGTTTTTGTAGGGTGATCAACTAAGGAATTCCTTACAGTCTGTCTTGAAACAAAAATAAGTGTAAAGATAGGTAGGGGTTAATAAAAGAAATATCATATGATAAAGGTACAAAGAACCAAACTTGGGAAAGAGAACTCAAGGGCAACAAAAAAAATTTTTTTAAAATGATACACTGAACTTTGTCAATGTAAAAGTAAATTGAGAACAAAGAGTTAATATTAAAACTATATAGTTTCATGGCTAGTTGAATTTTTGAGACATTTGGGAGAGGAGAAAACCTTAGATAATTCCTTTAGCATGGTAAATTGGCTAAATAGGAAAGCCAAACAAAATAAGAAATATAATACAAGAGTTTTTATTTCCTGGAGTTAAATAAGACTAACCTTCATCATTTTTTTTTCAAGTCTCAAGGGGATTGTCAGTTAAACTTTTGGAGAACCTTGCTTGGAATATAGACGGGAGATATAGTTTAGGGCTTGAATAGACATGTAGAGACACAAATTTGTCCAAGTTGGTGGTATAAACATGAAAAAATGTCCAAGAAATCAACCTTGAGAAAAACATCATCATCTAGTTGGATGCTGAAGTGAGAAGAGTCAGGATATGATCTGGAAAAAAAGTTGTCTTTTCAAGACTAATTTTACAATAGCAGGGAAAGAGTAGATAAGAAAGCAACAATGATGAACATAGGAAATTCTTCTAAGAAGGTCAGCAGACAAGGAGAATCATCATGTGCAACAAACACTCAGTTGAATAATGAGATGTAGATGCAGTACAGTCTGACTCAGAAAAGGTAAAAAAAAAAGAAAAGAAAAGGCTTTAATTTATGAAATAACACTTCAGTGTGAAAATAAGCCCTGTATCAAAGCATCAGCAACAAGCAGGTCAAATGGCAATGACTGAAAACATGTAAGAAAACAAATTTCCCAAGTTCTTTACACACGCCTTTAAACTTCCACTCATGAATCAGGCCCTTCTTTGTGTGCCCATCTGACATTCAGTAAAGCTCAGTCTCCCTGACTTATTTCCTCGTCCCTATTCCTTGAATTATCCCCTAGCCTCAATTAGCCTCTCTTTTTTTTTTTGGAGAGTCTTAAGAACTTTAATGTTTCAAATGTGGAAATAAGTGAAAAAAAATAACAAAAGGAAGCATTGAGTTCTGAGTACCCTGCTCCACTTTCATTTAGGCATTAGAAAGAAATTAATAGACAGTATGTTAAATACATTTAAAATAGAAATGCTATAAATAGCAACTTTAACAGAAAAAATGATATTTATTTTTAAACTTCAAAATTTATGTGTCTGTTACATGTATCTGGATTCTTTGCATAGAATAATCTCAATGTATACGCAAATGACAACTAAAAATCCATTTCATTAGAAAACTCCATCACTGTTGAAATGAGCAGTGTTATGTCTATGCTTTTCTTTTCAGGTTGAGTATTGGCAAAATACTCAAACCTGAAAAGAAAAGCATAGAATTTGGACTTGAGCATTGTTACTTCTGCAATGTGAGCACAGAGAGGTCTAAGAAAGGGAAATTCCATTGTCCCCTTTAATAGAGAGGCACACGTGTTTGTGTGTCTCACATGTCAATGTGAGACTACACACACATTACCAGAAAACAGTACTTTTCCTCTGAGGAAAGGTATCGAAACGTAATTAAAAATTTCAAACAAAAAATAAACAAAATATAGTATAGAGCCTATCATTTGCTCAAAATTTTCTAAGGTTATAAGATAGTCTCACCATAGTAATAGACTTGGTTTTAAAGGTATTTTTATGCTCTCCAGTGTAAGAAGTATGTGTGCATCTATGTGTGTGTCTATACTTATACACATTCTGCTTATCTCTTTTGTATTAGTTTCTTATTGCTGCTATAACAAATGACCACAATGCGCTATTATAAAACAACACAAAAGTGTTATATTATAGGTCTGAAGGCAGTACTCTAAGTGGGTAGCTGGCTGTCTTTCTCCTAGGGTGAATCTGCTTTCTACCTTTTTCTAGAGGCTGTCTGTATTCTTTAACTTATGACCCTAGACCCTGCAATCTCTAGTTCATCATAATATCTCTCCTGCTTTCTTATAATCTCCCTTGTGAATACATTCACTAGCTCTATAAGCTAGGGAAATCTCCCCATCTCAAGAGCCTCAAATTAATCATATCTTCAAAGCCCCTTTTTGCCATTTAACCTATCATTAGATTCAACATTTAGGGTGTGGACTTTTAGGAAGGTGCATTTTTCTGCCTACCAGATGTAAAAAGATTGAAAAATAATATATAACAATTTTACACTTGAAGATATGTTTGAAATGCTCAAGTTGTTTTTTTTTTCCTAATCAGTTTGAGGTATTAGTCATTAAGCAAAACTATTTTTTAGATTTAAACCTTCTAGAAATTTCCATATAAAATAATATTAAAATAAATGTCACTCAGTAAAGCCTATTTTTCTTTTTCCAGATGTTTTTTATTAACTGAATGTTTATTTTCAAAATTCATTACGTTAATATTGATAAGAGTCATCTAATTTACAATCCCATTGTCCTGAGATGACTCATTTACTTCTAAGTGTTTTGTAAAGCCCCATTGCACAGTAATTGTAATTTAATGGCAGGATGCCTTGATTAAACCAGCGATATCTGAGGAATGTTCTTCTCTTACCTTTCAATTGCTATTATCTGCAGATGTGGTTATTGGCTCAGGAATACTTTAAAGGTGAGAAGAGCTTCATTAGGAAACCACAGGTTAAGAGGCTAGTCATAAACTTGCTACTAATATAACTTGAGGTTAGTGATTTTGCATCCCTCTGTATTACCTTTAATGATATCATATATCAGGTAGCTTGGTCCTCAGGCCTTCATTAGAAATTTGGTTTCTTTCTGAAAACAAATTTTATACTTTCTATGACATTTTTGCCTCTATATTTTACAGAAGTTTAGTCACGCTTTAGATCATTAGTGCTATTTTGCAAATTTAGTCAGACTGTACGATATTCCTTGTACTTACTTTTGACTGACTCCAGCTCAAATATTAATATAATTCTCCATTAAGCAGGAAGTCAAATTCTAGGCATTTAAGTTAACCACTTCAAACCTGGAAATGTGAACAAAGCACAAAATAAAGAAAAAAAGATTGAATAGCTTTTAAGAATGAAAAAATGAAGTGTATGAAATAGTATGAATTATTATTTTTTAATCAGAAAGTTCAGACCGTTAAATTCCACCAGTTTTATTATGTTTTATTTGGCCATAAATGAATAAGCAACATAAATGCCATGTTTAAACATTATATAGTTTCTTGGAAAAAAACATTATTTTGTGATTTTTATGGGCCTGATTACAATTCATAAGGAAAAAATGTAGAAACTATGACTTTAGTTAATTATTTATTAGTTACACCAAAATTTCTTAGAGCATGTTTCTTATTTTTTAAGCATAAAAATAGTAAGGGTATGAACTACAGGATATGTTTATTAGATTGATTCAATCATTCCACATCATGTTCATGTATCACAACATGACATTTTACCCCATATATATGTGTACATATATATTTTTTCTATTAATTATATATAAACACATTTTAAAACAAATATTAAAAATGAAAGTATGCCCAAATGGTAAATCTTTGCAATTGATTTTCCCATATTTAACAGAATGTCTAATACATATTTGATAATTTTAAATATTAAATGAACAGGTAAAATTATGAAATACTAATATTATATGCAAAAGAGATATCTTTCAGTACATTTTAGAAATATAATAAAAGCAGGAAATTGTATTCATTATTAAAGCTTTCCTTAATTTTTTTTTTCTTTTACCTTTTCTTTTTTTAAATTTCTGGACAGAATGATTCAGGGCCTCTTTTTAGTATGAAAATTTCTCGAAAAACACTAGTTTCCAATCCTCCATTTACTGGAGTCTGCTTATTGCAGGAATTTAAATTCAGCTGGTCTGTGATGTACCACAGTGTATGAATTATTTTATTTTATTTTTTGAGGGTGCAGTATTGGGAATTGAACACAGGGGCCTTGACCACTGAGCCTCATCCCCAGCCCTATTTTGTATTCTTTTAGAGACAGGGTCTCATTGAGTTGCTCAGCAGCTCACTTTTGCTGAGATTGCCTTAGAACTCTCAATCCTCTTGCCTCAACAGCCCCAGCCACTGGGATTATAGTAGGTATGTGCCACCATCTGCAGATCAATTATGTTAAATTTTCAGTTATTCTGATGGTTTGCTTAAAAACAGCTATTCTTAGACTTAAAGTACAATAATTAGCAAAACATCGGGCACAAAACTGAAAAAAAAATTGACATTATAACCAAGCATTATCAAAGGGGTTACACCCTAGATTAGGGAATCAAATTTACTAATGTGGACTCTCATTATCACAGTCTCTTTATATAAATCATTTGGAGACATTTTTTTCGTTATTAAGATCATTATTGATAAAAATGTTTTTGAAATTTTTATGGTTGTTACCTATTAATCATGATATCATAGAAGATGGAGGTATTATAAGAATGTGTGTAGTTTGCAACAATTCATACTCCTTCATCACTTGTATTAATTTCCCTTTGCATTGCAATAACAGATCAATTTCAATAAAAATATAATGTAGAAGTATTAGAAATATTTCAAATATTACAATAATGATATCTTTGAACATTTTAAAGTCAAATGTTTCCTTTGAGTGTTATCTTCCTCTGTATTATGACAACAAAGATTTTAGAATGATTCACATTCTCTTCTGTGCTGCTGGTGTTACAATCCACAGCCTCTGGAAGTGTGGATTGGGAAGATAATTTAATGGCTAAAATTTTATGATAGTTTTCTTCACAGTTTATTTAAACTTTTGAGTTTTTGGAACTAAATTTGCTTTCATCAAATATTTGTTCTGAGGCAAAAAATGCTTTTTAGTATAGTAAGATATTGTAAACAGCAGTATTTAATTTTAGAGTTCGATTTGCATTTTGTTGAGATGATAATAAAAAATATTTATTGGTTGATTATCTTCTTACCACATTTTCACAATGTAAATTACAAATTGGTAAATATAAGTATAGGTTAAATTATCAAATTATTTTGATAAGAAATGTCATGACTAACTTAATCACACACTACAAAATTATCTTCAAATATTTGTTGATATATTTCACTTTTACATTTCGAGGATGTCTTACAAATCTATTACAGTAAATTAATACCATATTTTCTCTGATTCCCAACCATTTTATCTTTGCATTAAATTATTTTTTTAAGTTTCTCTTCCACTTTTTCTCAATAAAACTGTGTGTCTGTCTATTTGCATAAAATCACAATAGAATAAAGTCTTTAAAAATGCTAGGAATGTTTCCAAGGAAATCTGTATCACAATATTGTTCTCAAAATAACAAATATTAAGAGAATAACATTCTCTATAAAGTCTAAATACTAAGGTAAGCTCTGCCTTCAGTTTTTTAGGATTCTGGAATTCAGCTGAGCACTCTCTTTTCATATATTTAAATACATTTGGTAAATTAACATGTGATGAGCTCTGTTCACTCCAATGAATTTAAGCACCTTCATTTTAAAAATGATGTTTTTAAGGACTTCTGATATTTATGTCTCTTTCTGTATCTTATAGTTTTATGCATTATTCATTTTATTCTTGATGTGATTTTATTTTTCTGACCACTGCCATGAAAGTCTTGATATTTGCTAACCATTTCTAAAGGAAGGGAGAGGATAGTATCCCTGCCTTTGACACACTCATCTCATCCATACTACTTTCCTATTCTGGTCCCAAGCATATGCACATTCCTCTGTTTCTAAAATTTTCTACCTATGTTTCTTCAGTAGTATTAAGTAGTCTTTAACATGACAGTATTAGACTCTATAATGAAGAAAGATAAATATATCTACATATTTTACCTGATTTGTTATTTTTTTTCATGTGTATGTAGGCATACATTCATGCTATGTGCATTTATGTCAATGAAACCATTCATGTGATTTCTGAATCAATTTTTAAGTAAAGGAACAGCATGACTGAGCCATGATAGCCTAGCATATAAGTTTCATAAATACAGATTTACTTTATGTATAATAAATTATGGCTTGTTTTATGTTTAATACACTAAAAAAATTTAAGGTAAACTATAGATTATGCTTAAAACACTACTAAATTTCTTCAAATTGTACAGCAAGTTAGAAAGCTTCTTAATGTTTGTAAATAACAGCATCAATAAATAATTTTTTATTTTAATCATTTTTCTTATAATAAATTCAAGTCAAATATATATGTATGGTTTCCATTAAACAAGAAAAATAATTACTTAGTTTTCACATTTTTCTTTGATTCCATAGGAATTTGAATCTCGTATTGACTCTAAACCTTTCTAGCTTATTAAATTATTTTTCTCCATTGATGATGAGTGATGTCCAAAATTAAACTCATTAACTTTTTATTCAATTTATATGCATATTGTTTTTTTTTTTCAAACTTTTCCATTGTCCACTCTCATGTGCTCAGAATTTGGATACCTAAAACTTTTAAATACATGTAGCATTTATTAATAAATTTTGACAATATGAATTAGATTCTCTATCTAAGTATATCCATTCTCTTATTATTCTCAGTTTACTTGGACCAAAAGTTCAGCACAAAACAGCTTACAAATAAAGAAAAAATGTAATCCAAAATAACAGAAGGTTCAGAGTTAGGTCATCAACCCAATAATAGAATCCCATTCCCCAAAAAAGACTACCAGACAATCAGACTCAGCATGTTAATATCTTAATTCAAAGTTTCACAAGTGACTGTGGCAGTCCCATGTGTCACTCAGAAAAAAAAATCAAAGACCAAAATAATTGCAGTCATATCTATAGCCTCTATTTGTGAAGTGTAAAAAGGGTTTCTTAACAGCTCCAAAATTTCCACTCTTGTCTATTAGCAATGACTATGTTATGTGTCACTGACACTGGCAGGGCAAAATTCCCTTCTTACTTGGAAAGGACCCAGTGTTCCCTGCATTACATGATATTCTGGCATTGAAATAAAATTTGCACTCTTTATCAAGGGAAAAAGGGGGGAAAAACGTGTCTTTTGGGAAGACTAAAATCACATCCATCTATCATCTCCAAGTAAATCTTGTCTTCACCCACTCTATGATTTAACTCAGCTATGTCCTTCTCCATGGACATTTGCAAAACTCCACCTATGGAAACTCCGTTGACCTTTTAAAACACAATCGTAATTTTATCATAGTTCTGTTCATAAGAAGTCTTTTATGGGATATTCTTAAGCTACTCATACACTAAATTGAAGGCATGATCACTTCTTGAATCCCTAAAATGATAAAGTGAAATGTAAGGGAAAGAAAAGCATATGTTTTATATCTCTTGCAATATTTAACAGCAAGGTTAAATGGCATTGAAAGCTGACACATTTTTCTTGTCTCTGTATATCATTTCATTAGTAGACACAACCACATATTTTTCTTTCACATGATTCTTTTCAATTTCCTTTCTTTTCATTTCCTATATTCACGTAATAATTTCAATTTCCATTGCTTTACAATTTTATTAATCTAATTTTTAAATAAGTTTCCTATTCGTAAGCTGGTCTTCTGTATTTCAGACTGTGCAATTGCATTCATCTCTTAATTCTTTTTTAACATCATGTGTATCTTTACTCTTCCTTGATTTTACATTGAACATTTATTTATTGTGTGACTGATATTTACACATGAAGAAAAGGAGTATATGCATCATGTGAAGCCAGATTATTAAACAAATAATCATTTTAAAGTATGATGACAATTATGAGAAGAAAATAATTTTAAAATTTTTCTTTCTGTATACCACCTAAATTACTTTTAAAAAGAGAGAGATTCTGAACCCTTTGCTACATAACTTTTTATAAAATTATGTTTATAGACACAGCTCTTCAGTTGTTTCTCTCATGGTGCTGCGAAATTTTCTAACATTTCACTAGACTCACTTGGAAAGTTCTCTTGCCTCTCTTCTATTTTCTGTAGATAAATCATATCTCTCTTAATAACTTTTTTATTGTTATTCCATTTCCCGAAATCATATAGCACAAATAGTCAGTACCCTATGACTGTACAAATAAAATAATGATATTTCATGTTTCATTTATATATATTCAATCTTTAATTAACAGTTTGTTAGCTTCTTACACCTAAAATGATATTTTTGTATTATTCTTTATTCCACTACTTATCAAATTCAATGTTGAACTTACAGTACATAGTAATTAAAGTATTCTTAAGTTTAAGCTTGAAACTTAAAGTTATTTGGTAAAAAGACTCAACTAAAAGCTTTATTATCAGTGTTGAGACTGGTGTGCATCAAGCATTAATAATAGGTAGCCTATAAATCACATTTCCCCCACATATGACATAGAAATTTCTTGAGTGTTTGAACAACTTTTGATTCAATTTAATCAAGAAACCTGATAATCATACCTAAACATTGCCCAAAAGTCTTCTGTCAAATTATTTTCCGTATTTTCAGAAGATGGCCATGAGATGATCATGTCTTATATTTATTAGTCATTGTTTATTAAATGGTGGTACCTAAATAGAACCTATTTTCCAAATGGGAAAAGTCTTCATTGAGTGCAATTTCCTTAAAATTAGAAACAAAATTGTCATTGGAACATTTAATAATCATTTATACATTCTTAAGTATATAATTTCAAATAAAATACATTTTATACTTTTTGTTTGTTCTGTTGTTGATTTTTTTGTATTATAATTTTTCTTCTTCCATGTATCTAGGAATAGTTATGAATTTTGTTTCCAAATATGCATTTGGTATTTTTCTTTGTAATTATATTCAACTTTGACTTGGACTTTGGATGATAACTATTATGTAATGAATTGTATCATTGCATAGTCATATATTTTTAGTACTATAATAACAAATTTTAAATCAATATTCCCATAGTTTTCTGTGGCAACAACTTCCTCAGCTTGTGTGATTTTTTATTTTTCTATTTTTCATCTTGGAATGACAATTAACTTTATATATCTAGTATAGTTCTTTAGGCTTTATTTTGTTAGCTGCACAGTGAATTTGGCCTATTACCTAAGTCTCTGTTTTAATGACCATGCCTTTGATTTGATGAGAAAAAACTACTGTTCAACCATATAATTTTTGAAATAACTACATTCTTTCTAAATTTTTCAGACAACTATATTCTTATTTTATCTAATACAATTAGTACCACCAACTTGATTGTAATATTCTGCCACACATTTCCGTCAGCATTAATAGCCAATTAGGCAGATTTTATCTTCTTACAAGTTTTATTTTTCTTATGTGACAGTCTTGGTAAATATTTTTCTAGTAAAAGTCATAAAAGACCCATTTTTCCAAATTTCTCTAAGAGTCGTTTTGTAGACTACACCTGGGTTTTAAAACCAATGTTACATGTTTTTGATATGTGTTAAGGCAACACCCTACACATTTGTGATAACATATTCATATATATTCACAATAATGCTGTGTATCAAACTACTCAAAAGCCTAGAGACATGCAAAAAATAATAAGCACTTTTTTTGCTCATTAATTTCAACTGTTTAAAACATCAACTCGTAATTTCTCACAAGTCTGTGCATTAATTGAGCTATTTCTAAGCTGTTCTCATTTGGACCTAAAAATGCTACTGGATCAAATGGTTGCTGGAACAGTTAGACAGCTGGGCCTAACTGACATTTATCCTTGAGCTCTTTGTACTATGATAAATTTAGGGCAACAATCCCTGAGATTAAATGTGTAATCTTCAAGATTACTTAAGAGCTCTTTTCATCATTTCTGCCTCACTTTATTACTCAAAGAAAGTAAAAAGACAGTACAACACTAAGAGAAGGGAGATGGAACTATATATTGTGTGGGGAAAGGGTGAAGGCGTATATTATACAAAGATGGAAGGAACTGATTTACTCATGATAATAATAAAGTTGTTCTTGTTCCTGTGTATTTCTGCCCAAATTTTCTTGTGATCTTGTTAATTTCAAACACACACACACACACACACACACACACACACACTTTGGTAAACTGCTTTATTTGATGCACATGCTCAGCATTTTGATCATATGATCAATGTTTCGAAAGTGTTAGCAATTTAGAAGACTATAAATGAATTCATGCCCCCTTTTGCACTCCAGATATTTTTCTTGTTTTTGTGTCTCCATCTTTCCTTCTCCTGTATTTTTGTTTCTTTAAATCAGTTTTATTACCTGCTTACCTATAGTATTGAATTTTACAAGGGGTAAACCTTGACTTTACCAATATTCTTATTGTATATTTTATTTTCTATTTCATCGCTTTCTCCACACACTATTAATTATTAATTATCTATTTTCCCTCCTTTCTTTGGCCTATTGATATTAATGCTTCATAGAATTTTATCTTTTCTGGAATACATTCAATGCTATAAATATTCTTTTAGGCACTGCTTTATCTTCATATCAAACATTTTGCTTCAGCATATATGCATTACTTTTCACTAAAAATATATCCAAATCTTTAATTGTTAGTTCTTCTTAACCCCTAAGCAATATAGAAATATATGATTATGGACAGGTATTTGCAGATTGTCTAATTATAAATTCATATGTTGTAGGTTTCTTCGTTAATTTGTTAATTTTAATCTGTTGAGCACATACTGAAATATTCCAATCTTTTGGCATTTATTGAAAAATTCTGATGTATGATATGGGGTTTGCATTGGAAAATGTTCCATGTCATTTTTAAGTTTTATTATTGTTAGGTATACTGTGATTAATCAGTTTTACCCATTTTTAATTGAATGAATTAGATTATTTTTGTAAGTAATTCTGGGTATTCTTCTTCAATCATTGGGAGTAAACTTTCCTTTAATAATAGTGAATTTCTCTTTTTATTATTTCAAGTGTTTCTTTTATTTATGTGTTAAAACCAAGCTATTACTTACATTAAAAAATGTACACCTGCTTTGAAAATATAACGCATAAATGATGCTCTTCATTTTCAAAACCCATAAAATGTTATAGCATTGAGTAAACTTACTATATGTAAATTTAGGAAATCAAACAGTTGGTTAGAATATTCAAAGATGGAATGTTAACTTTGGAAAAAATTTAACTGCATTAAAATATTTTGCATTGCTTCCCAAAGAAGGTGGGGAAAGGTGCTAACCGGAGTAAGTGTAGAAAATTGTTTTTACTGGAAAGTACAGGTCAAAAAATGTAAGTAAATATGTCTAACATTGTAGTTGATAAAAATTGTATTAAAAGAATAGGGGTTAGAAACTCAAACTATTGTGTAAATTCTGAATTCAATGAATTTTTAAATGAATGGCAAATATTGGGAGCTAGGATTTTCATTCTTATAGAAATAAATTGCAGAAAGTCAAAGAAGGGATGTGAAGTGTCAGATTAGTAGTCAGGATTCTCTAGAGGAACAGAACCAAGAGGAGATATATATATATATATATATATATATATATATATATATATATGATTTATAATTTATGATATATAATTATATGTCATATATATAATTATATATCATTATATATCATAAATTATATATCATAAATTATAAATCATATAATTTTATGATTATAAAAAATAAAATTTATTAGATTGGCCTGTATGACCAGAAGCTGGATAGTCCCTCAGTGACCATCTGCATGTTGGAGATCTGGAGAAACCAATAGCTGCTCAGCCAAGAAGCTGAAGCCTTAGAACAACAGGGATCAATTATATCACCCCTGTCTAGGACCAAACTTCTGGAAACTCCCTGGAAATTCCACTTTGGAATAATAAAGGAGCTGAAGTCTAATGTTCTTAATCAATGGCAGCACCAATCAAAAACCTGTTCAAGAATCGAGTTGCATATGCTGTTGATTCCTTATTCTTCCAAATTTTGTCCTATACAGGCCCCCTAACCTATTAGACTATTCTGCCCACATTTAGGGAGAGTCTCCCCTTCAGTTTGCTGTCCCAAATGCCAACCATTCCTAGAAATATTCTTGTTGACATAGGAGAAGCCTCTTAAATTTTAGGCATCTCTTAATCCAATCAATTTGACAATTCAGATTAACTATCACACAGAGTTAGCTGTGATATTGGAGACACAGTGAAGGTCATGTACAGTTTATTATAGATGCATAGATTCATATATATATATATATATATATATATATATATATATACATTAATACCTCTAGGTGTGTGTGTGTGTGTGTGTGAGAGAGAGAGGGGGGGGGGACCTGGTTCTGAATATTTAGCATGCATATAGTATACTTTGTCCAACAATAAAGTTTGAAAATAGTGACATTCTTGTCATAAAAAGTACACTTAGGACCCAGATCTTAGATTCGTTTTTATATTAATGCATAATAATTGTATTTATCTGTGAAGTATAGTGGGATATTTCAATATGCATATAGCATGTACTGACTGATAAAATCAAAGCAATTAGGATTTCCATCTCCTTATCATTTCTTGACTGGTGAAGAAAGAGATGATAGAGGGTGATTGTGTAATAGATGCCAAAACACAGGTGGAAGGAATAAGTTTTGGTGCTCCACAGCAGAGTGAAGTAACTACAGTCCACATCTTGATGGTAACAGCATTCCCCAGTAAAGGGAACTAGAGCCCTTCAAAAAACAGCTAAGTGTAGAACTGGTCCATAGAATACACAAAATGAGCCCTTATGGTGAAATTCAGTAAGGAAACTTGCCCACTCCCCCACAGGGATGTGTTGAAAGAACTTGGGAGCTAAATTGAAAAATGGTCCCAGTGGTGAAATCTGAGGCGATCTGAGACACAAGAAATATAGTGTTGAATTAGATCTCAAAGTATATACCTGTATTGTTGAATTCATACTGATATAAATAAATGACTTTCTAAGTAAATATAGAAAAGATACAGATCTTCTCCCCAGAATTCCAAATGATTTATGTAGGACTTTCTTCTCACAGAAGCACAGCTTGACTGCTCACTCTTAGGGTATGTGCTGTGCGTGGTGGCTTCTTTCAAAGAGCAAAGTATGTGGTTTAAATAGATTTGCCTTCTGCACAAAATTCATATGGCAGCTGGTTGGAATAAGGGTATATGAATGATTGTTTATGTTAGTTTCTGAAACCTATTTCTCAGTTAGAGAGGACAGGCCCTTTTCTTGTTTTTAGAAAGGCTGCTGAAGATCCTTGCTTTTCATCTGCACGCAATGCTCCTCTCTTCACTTTTTAATCCATGAGTCTCCTACTTTAATAAATTTGCTTATATATTTCACTATCACTTCTTCTTTTCTGAAACTTTTCAACCATATTCTCAACTGTTCTCTTCTTTCTTGTTTATATATAGTGGACTCTTATTAATTATTGTGATTTTTCTCCAGAGAGAATATCTTCATTTTCTGATATTCTAACTCCTAAGAAGAGCTGACAGTTAACTTCAGAGGTAAATCCCTTTCCATAAATTGCTGAGGCAACTCAGTTTATACCTGTCTATTGAGTTGAGATTTCAGCAAACTTTTTTTATTTAGAAGAATGTATCTTTCACAAAACCAAATTTGTTTATTTCCAGAATCTCATTTTTTCAACAGCAAATTTCTCAACATCAAATCTGGCCCCAAGACACTCTCTTGATTTTCTACTCATCTCTCTAATACCTCTTCCATTTCATTAACCATTATGTACCAAAGGTATTAGTAGTAAAAATTTCCTGATATTAGTCTTAGGACTCCATTCTTTCTCGTGATACAAATATATATGTAGAGAGAGAGAGAGAGATAGATGATAGATAGATAGATAAGTAGATAGACACATCAACTCTTACTTTCTTTTTTTCTTTTTTCTGTCTTATTCCAGATCACCTTCAAAATTATATTCGACATTGGCTGTTGAAACCAATAATAATGTTTTTCCTTTGTGGTTTTGGGAAGTTTTTCAGCTCTCAACATGATGAAAATAGCTGATATAAACAACCTAAAGGGGGAAAGATTTAATTTTGGCTCATGGTTTCTGAAGTTTCAGTCCATTGTTGGATGTCAGATGGTAGAAGCTTTGGGGCAGAAGAAAGTTGCTTACTACAAAGAGAGGTAGAGAAAGAGAAAGACAGAGATGGATAGAGATGGAGATAGAGATAAAGATTGATGAGAGAGGGCTTGGGGGGAAGAAGTGTCAGGGACACTCTATATCCATCCTTCCAGTTTATGCTCCTTGTGAACTATCTTCTGCAAACAGAGCCCACTTCCTAAAGTTTCTGCCACCTCCCATTCAAATAAATATCCCTAAATGGGTTTATGCATTGATGAGGACAGAGCCCTCCTTACCCCATAACTTCCTAAGTGTCCCACCTCTGAATATTGCTGCAGTGGGAATCAAATCTGAAACACATGCATCCTTTTGAGATGCATAATCTCCAAATTATAATCATCTTTGCATCTAAATGATTTCATCTATAAGATATTCAATACTGTTGAAAGCACTGAATAAAATAGTGTATGGATAACAGTGCACTGCCTAATAAACAGAACACACTTCATAAGCATTATTTACTACTACCACTACTATTACTGCTTCTACTGTTGTAGCCTATTAGTTGTTGTGAAAATGAATAGAAGAAAAACATTCAAAATATAGTAATTTTCATAAATCAATTGAAGTTTAATAAGAAACCTATTATGGGAGGATAGAAATTATTAATCAGAACAAATTGTCAAGAAGATGAACAATTTTGCTGTCTCAATGAGGGTTAAGTATAGAATAGTGTAGGTTAAAGCCTGCAGGAAGAAATTTCAAAAAGGACATAGAGTATGAGTATATTTTTTCACATGTAACTACTCACCAATAGGCATTTATTGCAGTGAGGACTCTCAATATATATGTGGAGAAAATGGCAGATTCTGTAGGTAAGAATGATTCTCTCTCCCCAGCCAACCCAATCCTATCTCAATATATTCAGCTATAATATGGCCACAATGCTAAATTTACAGCCTAATTATGAGCCTAACAATATGGATTTCTCTTCACCAAAATCAAACTGGTTACCAATATGGTTTAGTGTTGTACCTATGCATAGCAATTACAAATAGTGAACCTCTGATATGGCATCTCTCAACAGTGGACAAGCTGGCCACCTGGTCTATACTATTCCATACTATAATTGTCAACTAATTGTCCTTGCTGGAACAGATGAGCAACTAAATATATCTTTATTTTTTCTTCATCTGCTAAGCCACATCCTTTAGACTTAGCAGATATTTTAATCACCCCTGTAGTCCTCTGCAAAACACTTTTTTAAAATCAAGACACTCATTTTTAAAGTAGCTATTTGCTCAACCCCTAAGAAAATGTAGCACATGAATCTGAGTATTCCCATGTTTCATCTCCCAGGAATACCTATCTTAATACAATGGTAAAGCACCTATGGGACAATGGAATGGACTTCGGCTAAATCGCTAGTTGAGAAGTAATCCCACTGAAGAATAGAATTTATCACAAGAGGTAAAATAGATACTTTTAATCAACAACCAACATATGGTACATTCTATACCATAGTCATAATACCTGTGTCTAAGAAACTGACTAGCATTCCAAAGTAAGAGGAGATAACCCACTATTGTAGTTAAGATACGAGATGTCCCACAAAAGCTCATATGTGACAATACAAGAAAGCTAACAATAAAATAAAGATAGCCTTAACCTAATCAGTGCATTCATCCACTGATAAGGATTAACTGGGTGGTAACTGTAGGTAGATAGACTGTGGCTGGAGGATGGGGAGTTATTGGGAGCACACCTTAGGTTTTTATATTTTGCCCCTGTGACAAGAGCTCACTCCCTGCTTCCTGACTGTCATGTCCTGAGCTGCTTTTCTCCTTCATCCTTTTCTGCTATGATATTATGCCTTACCTGAGGTCCAGAGCAATGCAGTTTGCTGTTTATGAACTGAGACTTCTGAAGCCATGAGGCCCAAATAAACTTTTTCCTTCTTTAAAATTGTTCCTGTCAGGTCTTTTGATTTCAGTGGAAAAAAAAAATTGACTAAAACACTCACCTACAGAATATTAATATTCTGTCCTCATAACTTCACATTAATCTTATTGGGAGAACTTGGTTACTAAGGGAGTATGCCTTCATCAGAGAAGACAGCTGAAAATTTCATTAAATTAAAGTTGCACCTGCTATCTTGTTATTTTTTGCTCTTTGTTACATTGAAACTGGAAAAAAAAAAAGAAGGAGATTGCTATACTTACTGGAATGCTTTATTCTTATTAGCAAGGGGTTGCTACTACACATTAGGATCAAGAAAGAATATTTCTGAATTCCAAGAGATTTTCTGAGCTTTTAATCATCAATCTTATCTGTAATAGTAAAAGATAAAGGGAAATTACAGCAATCAAGAGTAGACAGAAACATGGAAGATTCAGAGACTTCAATAATAAAATATAGTTCCTCTCTACTAAAGAAGGGGACAACAGTTGAGTTTCTGCCTTGAATCCAAGGAAACATGGAAAGGATCATGAAAGATGAAAAGTTATAAATAGCAACTACAGCCTGGCAAGCTTCCAGTAATAAATTTTGTAGTAGTGATCTGTATTGCCTTCTAATTTGTAATTGTTGATTGTTGACTTCCAATGATCTGTACGGATATTCACATTCAATAAGTGCCCACCACATTGATACTGGGTTTCTCTCTGTAACTACCTTTGGCCAAATGAAACATTATCCCATGGAATAAAAACAGAGGCTAGGTAAGTAAAAATTGGGGCCCCTCCTCTTAGAAAATTTTCTTCTTTACTCAGTTGCTACAAACATCCAGGGAGAGTTTATTTTTTTGTTATGCTGTCATTTCTATCTATAGACAGAGTATTTACAAATTAGTTCCTCTAATCTGGATCTCTTTTTTGAGCACTGGTTGTATCATCTCAACTGCCTGTTGAAGATAGTTTAATATACCAAAATCAAACTCGTTCTCTTCCTCTGTAACATTCTTTCTCTGTTTCCATCTTCAAATATCCAGTTGCTTATGCCACAAATCTGGCAGGTTTATTTTTATTGTTATTATTTTACCATTTATCTCAACAAACTGCTTTCAAATATTGTCACTTTCCTCCTACCTGAGAAAAGAATGATCATATCAGAATTATTATGACCATTTCATAGCTGTTTCTGTTTTTCATCTTGTTTTCAGTGTTGGCACCTGTACAAAACACTTTCTACTACACTGAAAGCAAATTCACAGTAGATTTTTTTTTCTATTGTATAAATCTGTTATAATAGCGGAGATGGAGAAACAAGCATTACTCAGAAAATTCTCAAGAAGTGAATTGTCAGAAAAAATATTGAATAAAAAATAACCTTGGCAATAGTAGGTGCAATTTCTAAGTATATTGAGCATGACATAAGCCGAAGAACAATTTTGTTTGCTTTCTTTTGAAAAAAACTTAAGCACTTCATTAAAATACGACTTTCTCTTTTAGAGTTTAAATAATTATTACATTCTGAATATTAGGTAATATTAATATTTCTTTATAATATTAATTTTAAGCTATTTAATTTTTATCAAATCTAATTTTTAATAAAAGTTTTGTAAGATTTAAATATTTTTCACTGGTTGGTTTCATAACAATAACCTACCTTTTTCTCCTTTCTCTTCTTGTTTCTTTCCTTTCCCTTTTCCCTTCCCCGTACCTCACTTCCCTTCTCTTCCTTTGCTTCTTCCCTCCCTCCCTACCTCACCTCTTGCTTGCCTGTCTGCTTTCCTTCCTTCCTTTTTCCTTCCTCCTTTCCTTCTTTCCCTCTTCAAATCCAACTATACCTATGTAGCTTTTTCATTAAGGCCAATTGTTTTGGAAATATTTGAGGAGGGACATATTTGAATGATGTATACATGGTTCTAACTTATGGTGGTTCAATTGATGATTTTTTAAAAAAAATTTCCTATATATTAACTGGGGTACTAAATGAATTTTTGAGTTATGACAATGAAGAAAATCTGTGTACACAGCATTTTCTTGTGAAGGAAACTAAATCATGCAATATCTTAGAAATTATTAGTTTCAAAATGAAAGGTTTTAGAATATAGAATTTAGCTGTGTTTTGCCAACCAAATATGTAATCAAAAAACTATAATCTTTCAGAATATTTTAAAGTCCCCAAAACTGAATGTCAGCAAAGATTAGATTGTAAAAAAAAAACATTTCATCTCAATTAAAATGAGACATGTTTACAATATTAATAAATGGGTCCAAAATAAAAATAATATGACCCTAATAATTAAATCAGACATAATTCTTTATATATTTTTAAATTAGTGAAAATATTAATTAAAATGTATGAAAAAGGTCATTAGTGAGATATGATTATGCCTTAATTAGAAAATTGATTTCACTGAAATATATTATACTTTTAAAATCATTTTTGTGCTCTGAAGATATTAATAAAATAGAATATTCTCATTATTAAAAGATAATGTCTGTACTTTTGAATCATACACACTCATAGATCATATAGGAATTTTTTTGGTTATTATTTCTTTGCCTAAACTTATGGCTCTGTTGAAAAGTACCTCTATTGTTAAAATATTTTATATATACACTTTTATTTGGAGAGAAATTTGAAATTTGTGCAAGAAAATAGTTATATCAGCTACTGAACTACATGGTATGTAAGTATCATAATAGTTAATTATCGTAATATCTCTATAAGATTAACCATTATATTATTATAATTGATAAAAAATGAAGTAGTGACAAATTAATTTGCCTTTGATTATTCACCTAAAAAGTACTAAACATGTCTCACTACTCTATCTCTATTTATACATGTCCCATATAATATTTTCTTTGGAGACTTTCTATTTCATATATATGAATTTAATTTGTATACTTACGTCATTTTGCACTCTACTTATTGTCAAGTTCTGAACCTTAGTTGCTTTAAAACCACTAAGAGGATAAATAGTAAAATTAAAATGTCGACTTTGTGAGGCAGTGTTCACTTAAACCCATTAAATACTGGTTTGATTTTTATCCTTTCATCAAATATAAGAGCCTTGACATGCTGCATCATGGAGAGAGAGATCATAAAGGCCTTTGTCCATTTTTGATAATAATACTCCTAAGAGAGTATGCAGAAGTGCCTCATATTATAAATTTTTGGCAGCTAGAATGGTGAATATGTGAAATAAGGATCACACTGTAAGAGGGGGGGGTGTGACAAAAGTGAAAACAGATCAAACTCTCAGATAATCTTTTAATATATTTTTGTAATTTATTTAGTGAGCATTCATGTAGAAATGTATGTGCTATGTTACATCTAAAATTAATTGCAAAGGAGAAATATTTTGAATTTGGTACAATTAGAGTAGATTCAGTAGAAAAAAAATACACCTGTTTTCTATTATTAAATGGCTACTTTTTGAACTATCAAGGATATAAAAAAAGAAATTTTCTACTTATGTCCACTAGAGGGTAATATTGTAACACTGTAACATCTTAAATGAACCTGGGATCAGAAAAAAATAAAAATTAACAGAGGAAGATAGATGTGTCAAACAATTGTATTGTTTTGGAAAGTGAAAGAAGAAAATCACTTTAATGTTATTTAATTGATCCATTTTCCTCATATATTAAAATATTTATAAATTCCTCCATGATATTATTGATAGAATTAAAAAATAAAAATCAGAAAACAGGTATAACTCTACAAACAATTTTTTTATATTGTAGGAACTTATTTTTAGACATTCTGATTGCTCAGGAAAGACAATTGAAATGCCAGATCAAATATAAAAATCTTAAGTTGCATAATAAGTATTTTAGTATGACTGAAAATAAAAAGGAAGAATTTGGTAAGTAAAGTATAAAATTATCTTTCATTCTGGAGATTCATAAAAGCTCTGGAAGCCAAAGAATTTCATTTTCTTACCTGGTGTGTTTGGGTGACACAAGATAATGCATATGGCTTCCCAAAGAATGCTTCCTCCCTGGATGTGAAACTAAGGGCACTGATTTTGTAAAAGTGTGAATATACCCTTCATCTGCTTTGCATAAGGGTAAACAATAATACATGATTCTTTCAAATTTGTATTGCAGAGAAAAATATGTAACATTAAAATTTATAATTAAAATTCAGCAATGATATAAATTTTGGTTTGAAATGATACCTGAATATACCATAAATCTCATCAGGATAGTGTAACATAAATGGATCCTGGGATGTAGAATTAAATATAAAACGTTTCAATAGGAAACTAAGCTAATCAAGTCCTCAAAGTATTTTCAGATTAAATAAAGTATCAAGATATTGGCTTATAATAAATAACAAACTACAAATGATAGCAAGATACAATGAGTGAAATTTCAAAGAAACATAAAAAATCTGAATAGAAACAGTTTTCCTTGAAACAAACAAATTAACAGGGTTCAGACTAGATGACACTCATTCTTAGTATGTTCTTATCCAAACAGCAGCTCATCAGATGTGCATTTCTAGAAAAGCCACTCTTTAATCATTTCTAATATGAAATAAAAATATTGTCTTCAGAAGTTACATAGTACATAACATACCTAAAACAGTACAGGAACATAATAAAGGAGTGGAAGTGTTATTATTATTATGTTCATTGAAATAAAAAAGTATGATTGGTAATAAGTTCTTTATATTGCAAATTGTAAAAACTATAAATAACAATCAGAAAAATTTTAAAAAACAAGGTGTTGTTATATAAATAAAATGAACAATAAGCAAAATTGGAACTTAAGAGATGGATTAAACAACTAAATAGAAAAAATGAGTCATGAATTACTACATTTGGAGATTGATTTAAAATTAAAGATGAGTTTAAAGAATTTAGAATTAAGTACAGTGAAAAAATATCAACTTCAAAATAGATTAAAAGAGTTAAAGGATAGAATGTTATAATCTATATTCAATGAGAGTTGCCAAATTGGAAAAAAAAAAAAAAAACATAGATGAAAGGGTAATGAAACTCTGAATTAGCAGGGGAAAAAAATAGCATGGGAATGAAAATGCTGGCTGACTTCTTTTAATTTTTTTTTTCATTTTTAAAAAGTTTTAATTTTTTATATATGACAGAAGAATGCATTAAAATTCGTATTAAACATATAGAGCACAATTTTCCATATCTCTGGTTGTATACAAACTAGAGTCACACCATTCATATCTTCATACATATACTTAAGATAATGATGTCCATATCATTCCAGTACCTTTCCTACCCCCATTCCTTCCCTAACCCTCCCTTCCCTTTGCCCTATCTAGAGTTTATCTAATTCTACCATTATCCTCACTGTTATGTTATGAAACAGCATCCTTTAACCAGAGAAAATATTCAGCATTTGGTTTGGGGGGATTGGCTAATTTCACTTAGCATTATATTCTCCAACTCCATCCATTTACCTGCAAATTCGTGACTTTATTCTCTTTTAATGCTGAATAACATTCCATAGAGTATATATACTACATTTTCTTTATCCATTCATCTACTGAAGGGCATCTAAGTTGGTTTCACTGTATTAAGTTGTTTCACTGTATTCACAATTAAATTCCATCCAATGAACTTTTCTCTTAGTACTGCCTTCATAGTGTCCCAGCGATTTCGATATGTTGTATCTGTGTTCTCATTCACCTTTAATTTTTTTTAATCTCCTTGATGTCTTTTGCAACCCATTGTTCATTCAGTAGCATATTATTTAGTTTCCAGGTGTTGGAGTAGCTTTTATTTTTTGTTTTGTCATTGATTTCTAATTTCATTCCATTAGGATTGATAGAATCCAGGGTAGTATCTCTAGTTTTTTATATTTGCTAAGAGTTGGTTCATGGCATAATATGTGTATTTTTTCTTCCAGTGTTGTAAGTTTTAGTTTCAAGTATTATTTTTAGATATATGTAGGCTTATTGTTTTTAATCTTATGGATAAATTAACTCCTTTATCATTATATATATCATTATAAATTATCCCTCTTCATCTCTGACAACATTTCATTTCTTAAAGATCAGAGTTTCTTATATTGATATAATTATTCTCTTTTACAATTGCCTTTCACATTAATCATTTTAGGTCTTATCCATCTTTCATTTTCAGCTTTTCTGTGTATATAATGTTTGTGTTTTCTTGTAGACAGCACAACATTGGATCATATATAGTTATACTGTCTAACAATTTCTCCCTCATAACTGAGCCTTTGAATCCACTCACATTTAATGATATTACTATATGTTTTGACTAGATTTTTATTTTGCTATTATTTTTAAAATTTTCATATATTTCCTCCATTCCCTTTTCATACATCATACCATTTCTTTCATAAAAATGCTCTCAATAACAATTTATTCCTTTATTAATATTTTTACTTCTGTTTTAAAGTTATTAACCTCTGTACTAGGAATTACATTTAGAAGTCTTAATTTGTCAAAATAACAACATGCAATGTAACACATGATGAATTATTGTCATATGTATCTCTATGTTATAAATTTAACAAAAATGTATTTTGTTATGGCTTTAAACATTATTATTTCCTTAAAGAATGCAAAAAAGAAAGAAGAGGACATATTGTCACAACCCTTTCTTCTGCTCTAGTTTCTGATTTTTCAGATTTTTCCCCCCTATTTGTTTAGTTGTATGCTAGTGATTGGCTTGGGAAGATTCTGTGAAATATTCTTCCCATACATTATGAAGTTGCAGATTGCTCTGCTCACATTTTTTTTCCCTTTCCTTTTCTATGTTGGTAGATTTGTAGATGGAAGAAGACACAGTGATTCTGCAATCTGTATTTGGGGTAAAATTGGGAGTTCATAACCAACTTGAATCTAATGTATGAAATATGATATGTCAAGAGCTTTATAATGTTTTGAACAACCAATAAAAAAAAATTAAAAAAAAA
>NW_026000108.1:48969577-48982992 GCF_001458135.2 Marmota marmota marmota | reverse complement strand
AAAAAAAAAAAAAAAAAAAAAAAAAAAAAAAAAAAAAGAAAGGATTTCTGGAATTATAATTGACATTCAACCAAAAACTGTCAAGGGCCTAAACTCTGCCAACAAACATGTGAGCTTACAATAGGAAGTCAACCTCTAGAGGAGAATATAGCCTTGGCCAATGACCAGGTTTCTGCATTGCCTAATGCAGAGAATCCTGGCAGCTTTTTCCTGGAATTTCAGCCAAAAAACAAACAAACAACAACAAACGAAAAAAAAAAAAAGAAAGTAAATGTCTTTTGATTTAAATCATTGACATTTATGGTATCATTGATTTCTAATTTTTGCAGTAATAGAACTCGTACACAGGTTTCAATCTATTGCAATGCCCTGAATTGTTCTGTCAGGAGCCATCCATGGGCTGTGTGTGTGAGCTATGCTCATTTCAGTGATATGAGGGGACTGGTCTGGTATCCGGCCCTGATTGGGTTGCGCAAAGTAAGTGTGCCTTTCCTCTCTCTCTGCGTCTGATACCACACAGCACCTGAGATTGGTGCAACTTGCCAAGATGTCAATCAATCGACTGATCACAAGACATCACAAAGCAAGACTCCACCTTTCAAAATCCTATCTCTTGCTTTCATTTGGGTGGAATATTCTATCAAATGTCTTTTCCCTAATAAATGCAGTGGTTCTTGGTGTGCTCTCTCTCTCCTCCTCCCTTTTCAGTGCTGCCCAGTGTGGAGCTGACCCTTAAGGTCACAGAGCCCTCCAGCCCTCATTCTTAGAAACTCATGTTTGTGGTTTGTGTGGTTTCTTCACTGTTTTCTCAGTTTATTGCTGTCACCAGCTCCATTGAATCCAGCTCATCTTGCCAGCCAGGCTAGCTGAAGGGAGTTCTATTTTTCACACTTTTCCTTTTTAAAAGTTTTTTGACTTTTTAAATGAGTTGAGTAATTTTATGATTTAACTAATCTCCCATTTGAAATTTTCCTCTTCTATTTATTTTGTTATTTCATTACCTGATTTAGGAAATGCAGTGTACATGTATAACTTATCACATTCTACTTTTACTTGTACCAGTGATTTTACAGAAGACACAGCAATATACCTCGATTTTTCACCTTTTTACTTTTGTATTATTTTGTTATATATTTTATTTTTGCTGCCTTAGTTTAGACTTTTATTATATCTTGGATAGACTTTTATTATATCTTAGAGTGCCTTAGCCTGACTTTTAACCTCTAGACTAGTCTATTCTCATTAGTTCTCTGTTAAGTCAGTATAGTCAACTTCTAAGACACATTCTTATGTCTTTTATCATTTAAAAGGTGCCAGAAGAATAATAAACAAGCTATTTAGCAATTAGTTCAAAACTTTATGGTCTCCACACCTTTTCCCCAGTTTCATCTTCTATAACTTGCAGGGTTTATGTTTTATATAGTTCCTCTCTCCATGCTAATTTGTGTTTCTAGATTACTCTTCCTCAATTATGTATCTTCCCAAACTTCAGTTCTTTAAACTTTGATTTTTCATTAGCAGTGAGCTAACATTATTTCATCCATGTCAAACCAAACTGTTTTTACTATTATTTACATAATAGTAAATAAGCTTTAAATAATCTTAAATAGTAAATAATTAAATAGATTTAAGTAAAACTCAACATTTCTTTTGAAGTTAGTCTCTGAGTACATTAGTATGGGCATAACATGAGTCATTAAATTTAAATACTGCATAACATCAACCCAGTCAAAAAGCAAACTAGAAATAAAATTAAAAAGTCAACTTTCAAGACCTATAGCCAACTGTATCTGAAAAATAAAAGACTGCAGTCAAGAGAATTTAAGTGGAAATAATTACAGATGAGACTTGAAAACAATAGTGTAATTTTTTTTCAATTAAAAATATTTGAAGAAAATGGAAACAGGGAGAAATAAGTTCCTAAAGGGAAACCAAAGAATTGGAGATCAAAAGTTATGAAACTTTTGAAATTACGAATCATTATTTAAGGAAGTAAAATATCTCTAATATTAGAGGCATTAATTTGGTGCTTTTTATATAAGGCAGAATAATTTTTTTCTGAACTTCTCTAGGGTATCTCTTAATTTCACTACTCAGACTCATTTCTTTGATATGAAATTATTGTTTACAGAAGTCTGGAAGCATAGTAACAATTCATAATAATGTGGGAAATATTACCTATAAGTTTAGTTTTGTATACTTGGAATTTCTTTTTGAGAGTGAGAGAATAAATGAAAGGAGTACTTGTCTTTGGTAAGTTGGTAACCTTTCCTAGATCAAAGGTTAGAGAGTGCAGTCTGGATTCACATATATCATGTGGGATCTTGAAAAAACACGATTCGTTTTGTCATTCACTTTCTCTTAAATATTTACTGAAGGATTCTTTACATATGTCCTTGTTGTCAGTTTTGCTCATTCTTAAGTAATTGTCTAAAGTCACTTGAATAACAAACACACTCTGAGCTCTCTAATTACAGGGCCCAGTTCTGTGTACTAATCAATACCTTAAACATGATTTAGATCAAAATCTTTTTCTCTTCTCAGATTAATGCTGACTCCATTGGGGTTGTCTGACATTTGGCTTATCCTCCTTTGTTTTGCAATTAATGATTCCTCAAGGCAGGATCAAAAGAAAACATAGGAGGAACGTGGAAACAAACATTTCTTACTTGATATATGTTAATCTAAAGATTTTTCATTCTTTTTTTAGTCTTGCCACTTGTTTTATTAAAAACTACCATATTTTCCTGTGGATGAATATGTTCTTCCTTGTCCACCCAACTGGTCTTTGATTTTCCAGTGGTTCCCCTGAAAATCTTTGTGTGTCAGAGTCCTTGCTATGTCTGGCATGAGCTTTAGGAAACTTTCAAGATGTTTCCTTAATGTTGACTGTTGGACCACAGGGTCTACTTGTGACCTTGATATTTGCAATACATTAATTTTTAATTGCCTTAGATCATTGCTGCACCTCTCATCTCCATATAGCTCTGTCTTGCATACACCCATCAGCACAGCAAACATGTGAATGCTCTCTGAGACATGCACAAAGAGTTGCTTTATAAATTTTTTTTAAATCTCTTAAATGACTCCTTAATCGCTTTTAAACCCTGAAAATGAGTTTAACCTAATTATTTATAATTTTACACTGTGGTTTATAATATTACTATAAATATAATAATTAATACAATTAAAATGGAAGAGTAAATATATAGGATGTATGTATATACCTAGACTTCTAGACTTGTGTTAAAATATTCCTAAATTCTTTTAATGTGGAATAATTTCTTGTTGATCTTTGCATTTCTAATAGTGTCTAGAGTAATGTGACTTTCATGTTCCTAACATTCAACAAAATTTCTGAAGAATAGATTCAATGTTTAATTATTACATTTTAAATAATTTATTTTTGATGGAGACATGTCCATAATATCACTTAATTTTCTATATAGCAAAGAAACCATACTATTTATTTCCCATTTTAGGCATTTAATTATTGATTATAGGGAATTTGAAAATTGATTAAACAACAGTAACAATGTCAAATATTGTTGATGTTATAAGATATTATAAGAATAATATGTTTGTGCCAAATATATCTAAATAGTACTACAAGTACTATTTTTTGACTGAATTTTTTAAGCTTATTTTTTCCAAATATTAATTTCTGCATTTCAATACATTCATCAAGACATAGTTGCCAGAACTAAGAGAAAGATACATATAAAATAGTTACAGTTCCTTTGTATTACTAATATTATTATTAACAATGATCATCACAGTGAAGTTGATAGCTATAGAAATCCATAATCTGTATTACTTTATCATCTGCACAGTATTGATAAGCCTATTTTCTATTACTGGACTGAAAATGCAACTCAAATTAGTTCAAGGAAAATAAACACATTTGTATTTATGAAAGTATGGTATATACCCAAACCAGCATTGACAAATTTTTATCGTGAATGGTATATTAAAATAATCATAAAACAAGAAAGGAACATGTAAAATTTTTAATATAGAATAAAATGTTGTAAAAATCAAGGGAGTGATTTTGATTACAAGTGCACCAAATATAGTCAATGTCACCAAGAAAATAAAAAAGTCAAGGTAAGAGAAGGATGAACTCCAGAATGCATATCAATAAGGATTATAAATCATTTACAAAGGGAATATTCTGAAAAAAAGTAATAGAGTAGGTTGACTATACTGTAGTGTTGACTAAAATATGACCTGTGGGCCAAATCTGGTACACTATCTGATTTTGTATAACCTGCAAATTAAGAATTATTTTTACATTTTGTAAAGTTTGGAGAAAAACCAATTATATTTTATGAAGTGAAAATTATAGAAACTCACATTTCAGTGTAGATGAAGTATTGTTAGCACATGATATCTATGTTCATTGCATTACCTGTGCTACTTTTATACCATGCTGGCAGAATTGCATTGTTAAGATAGAGACCACATTGCCACAAACCTTTAATATTTACTCCTGGGACCTTCTTACTGTAGAGGAAAGATTTTAGAATAGGATTTTATTTATGTTCATTTAGGTTCAGTATGTTAATGCTGTGCAGTCATATGCTCTTAATAAGTGCTTGTTTCTTATTTGATCTTTTCTTTCATTTTTAGGTTTTATATTTACATACAATTATATTTGTTATAAAAATCATTCCTTCATGACATGAAGGGGAAATATTTGTTAAATTTTCCACATCCACCCGTACTATTAGTTACTATATAGTTATTTTCTTATGCAATAAATTTTCTTTTGAAATAAATCAGTCTTTTTAAAAAGTACAATGCACAAATTCATAAAAAACAAAATCTCTCCAAATACATATTATACCCATTACAAAATTGTATTAAGTCCATTAACAATGAATGCATATGAATAGTAGACTCAATTTGAAGAGAATTTGAAGAAAGGATTGTATTGTTAGAACAGAAAGAAGTACTGAAATAAAAGTTAAAACTTTATTGAAAGTCTAACAGAATCATCAAATCAAAACCTTGTATTTCTCTCTTTAGGGTTCTGTAGTTTTCATTGTATAAGTCTTTCACCTCTTTTGTTAGGTTGATTCCCAAGTATTTTATTTTTTTTGAAGATATTTTGAATGGAGTGGTTGTACGGAGCACAACAGACACTAGTATGGCAATTTGTAAATCAATGGATGTGTAACTGATGTGATTCTGCAATCTGTGTATGGGGTGAAGGTGGGAGTTCATAACCCACTTGAATCAAAGTGTCGAATATGATATGTCAAGAAATTTGTAATGTTTTGAACAACCCACAATAAAAAATTAAAAAATAAAAAAAAAACTTGGAGTTTCTTTAAATAGAAATTATAGTTGTTTTAGATTTATAAGAAGCAAATTCTAACTTTAGAAGTTTTTAAAATGCTAGAGCCATTGTCAATGTGAACCACAAGTCAAGGTTCCACAAGAAAGCAAGGTGTCACATAACTGAACTTTTCAGAAAACATTCTGGCATTATATTAAAAGTTGAAACAAAATTCAATTTGGATCCTCTTTTTAGGCAATTTCTCTAAGTTGGGCTTCTGAAATGAAAGGAAAAACCCCTTCCTGTTTTCTTTGAAACTGTCATTAGTATATTCTGAGGTATAATCTGTCAATTGCTACCATTCAAACCAGTCTTGCAATGTATACACGGATTTACACTTATGTACACAATCGAGATTATCAATTATATATCCTACTGTTAGTACAATCTTTTGTTTTTATTTTAATTATGTTTTTATTAGTGCACTATAATTAGAAATAATCATGTGGTTTCTTGTGACATATCCATGAGTGCACAGGACATGATGTATGTCATTTCATTCCCCAGTAATATCCCTTTGAACTAGATTCTCAACAGGTGTCAAATTCTACAGTGGGACAAGTTGGGACACAGTTTTGATTGTCCAAAGAAGATAATACTGTCATCTGGATGATAGAGGACAGGGGTACTGGTATGCATCCAAACATGCACAGGAGCCTCCACAACTAAGTAACTGACCCAAAATGCAAAGTGACCACACTGTGAAACTCTGCTTTGAACATTTAACTATATGGGAATATAAATTTCATACAAAATCTTATATTGGAACAAATTAATTAAAGTGTATTTTATAGAATCCTGAAGTTGTGTGTTTGTGTATGCTTTATTAATATACAATTTATATGCTGAGAAAAACAAGTGCACAATTTGATAAAGCTTTACAATTGTATAAACATGTATAACTATATCCTTATCAAAATACATAAATTTCTATTATACACAAGAGTCCATGTTCCCACCAACTCAGCCTCTGACATTTTTTTCCACCCTAGTTATCTGTTTTATCATTCCTACATATGAAATATAATGCTATGTATTCTTTTCTGACACTCTTCTCTCACTGTATATAATAGTTTTGGGCAATGTTGTTAGGTTAAGAGAAATTTGTTTCTATTGCTGAACATTATTGCTGAGTACTATTATGTTTTTGTTGATATATAACAAGTATGTTATACATACACTTGTTGTATATTTGTATATTTCCAGTTTTAAATCACTATGAACATTTGTGTATGTTTTGGGGCTTTAAAACATACAAATATATTTCAGTAATCTTATCTGAATATTAAAGAGGGAGTCATTGGATGGATATGCATATACATATGAGAAACTGATAAAATTTCTAAAATTATCAGTTTATAAATAAAGAAAAAATTTATTCTCTCACCAAGATTGTATGAAATTTCAGTTGATAAATATGCTTGTTAAAATTTGGTGTTGCCAGTTTTATTAATTGTTTGCAAAATATCATTATAGATATGTTTTAACAATTTCCTAATAATGATTTCAAGCAATTCTTCCTGTGCTGCATGGCCACTTATACACATAATGTATGTTTTTTGAGGTGCTTTTCCATTTGATTTCAACCAATCTACTTATATTCTATGTTTCTATTTTTATACACTACCATGAGACAACTTATAATAAAATAAATTACAATTTGCTCATAATAATGTCAAAAACATAACAAACCAAGAAACAAATTTCACAAAGGACTTGCAAGACTTCTCTATATGCAAAACCTTCAGATCCAGGCATGGTGATGCATGCCTGTAATCATAGATACTCTGAAGGATGAGGCAGGAGGATCACTAGCTCAAGGCTAGCCTAGCTTGAACAACTTAGCAAGAGGTTTTTGCCTTAAATAAAAATTATAAAAGATGAAAATGTCTGGAGACTTAACTCAGATAGAGTGGACCAGGGTCAATCCCCAGTACTGAAAACAAAAAGGAAAAGACTTTAGAACAAGGTTGGAGAGATTTGCATGAGACTGGCAGAGCTAGAGATAGATGGAGGTGACATAGAAATGAGGATATAGATAGATAAATACATTTTATCTCACATTCCTCTTAGTAACAATGTTTTGCTTACAACATAGATCATGACTTTGTTATATCTTTAGAGTTCATAATCATGGTGTATCTACCAAAAATTAGTTTTTTGCTTTTGAACATGGGCATTTACATTGTAAGTAACAGAATACTACTTTTTAGGTAAGGACAGCTTCACATAGATCTTTTATACATGTGACTGCTTCCTGTTTGAGTTGATATTTCTCTGCTTATTTAGGTTTAAACGAAACCAACTTGAATAACCTTTGGATGTTTAAAGTTTTTGTAGAATCCCCCCCCCTTCTTCATGGAATTAATTCACATTTAAAAGAAGCTATACTCATTCTCTTAGGATATTCTGGCTGCTAGTTTTATAAGGTCAGTTTAGGGAATCTTGATTAATTTTGCCAGTTGATGGATTTTTTTCAATGATCCTTCATATTCAGGTTTTGTTCTCCTTACATTAACCAGATGTAGAATACTTTTCCTTAATTTCCACTAAATAGGAAAATCAAATTAAAAACAAAAATCAAATAAAACAATTCAGAGAAGCTGGATTCATGTTTAAAGGATATTAATAAAATTTCAAGAGACAGAAGGTCTATATTTTAGAGAAAAAAGCTAAAAATAGCCCAGATTAGTTTTCTCTACAACCACACATCTTGCCCTACTCTTCCTGTCTCCTGCCCTCTTCACTGCGTTTTCTTCTCTGATCACAACTGCACATTCATTTCTTTCCATAACAAATTTATTCATCTCCACCCTTTGATATCTTAAATTCCAATGGCCAAGACATTTGAACTTCATATTCCATAATCAAATATTTTATTAGTTTATTATCTGAAATGAGATAGAGCTATACTTAAAAGCAATTTCAGTTTCAGGTTTTAATATGAATTTTATTTATCAAACAAATATTTATGTATTAAGTATCTGTATAATGCTACAAAAAATAAAATGATTAGATTTTATTGTTTCCATTCATATTTAAGTGAATGAATCTGTAAATAGATTAATGATGGTATAAATTATTGAAAAAATGAATGATTAGTTATATGATTTTGAAAGTCTTAATAGGGATGAATGCTAAGATAATTAAATCATGTCTTTCCAAAAATTCACTTTGCTTTCTTATTTTTATATTTACCTTTACTTTATTGTGTAGACTTTGTCATTTATATGTCTTTATTTCCCGAGTAAAGTCTTTACTTCCTATTACAGTCTTAGAATTTAGAAATAATTCCAAATAGCCTTAGTCCTCATCAAATCGTTTTTAATAAGAAAAACAGATAATATAACTAACTTATGTAGAACTAGATAAATAGTTGGTAGAAAACTGGACTTGTGACCATATCTCTTTATTTCTAAATTAGTAAAGGTCTGTATTGTAACATATTATTTCTGCTTTCATATTTTACTGATGAGAAAACTATAACCCAGATGTTTTATATTTTCCTAAGATCACAAATATAATTAGTGGTAAGGCAAAAATATTTAATGTGAAATATAAGAATCTGGCCTCTAAATTATAAACCAAGATATCTTATACTACTATGCATTATACTTGGTTGCAGTTAATAATTTGTGTAGAAACACAAAAACAAAAAAATTCAACAAAATTCGATATCAAAATATCTTGAATCTTGCTTATTTTGCATACTGCAATATTGTTTTATTTTTCCACACCTTTTATTCATTGATCATTGAGGCAATTAAAAGTCTTATAATTTTTCTTGAGAATATAATTCATTGATTTATAAAAGACTAACTATGTAGACTCTCCTCAGAGAATAAGTAAAAGGACAAGGTATAAGTTCCCTGAATAAAATTTGACCCTTTACCTACATAAATTCAAAAGGACTCATTTTATTACTACATAGTATAATTTTTACACATAGTTTTAAATAACAAGTCTTATTGGTATAAGTGCTAAGTTTAAAAATCTTTGGATCTCAATTTACTTAGCTAACAATATTTGATGACTTTCATATATCTACAATTCATTCCTAATACTTTTGATAAACTTACCTGTGCTCTCATAAATTTTATGTTCTGAACCATCTATTTCTCTGCTGTATGGTTCATTTTATTGTTTATTTTATGATATATAGAGCAAAACTTGCAATTTTCTCTCTCCTATTTGGCTGCTATGTCACAAATTACTTTTCATGACATATACAATGTCTTCTAACCTTTGCAAGTTTTGCTTTTGTTGAAAATTTATCATTATTCTCCCAGAAAGTATTTTATGCTTACCCTATCATATCATTTTAACTGTCACTATGTGCACTTTCTATCCTATTAAATATGAGTCATGGCCTTCTCCACATAGTGATGATGAAATAATTTTAAGCCCATAGTTAATAAACTATGTTTTGGCCATCAGCTTGATCTTAAGTGAATACCAAAAGTTTAGGAAGCTGTTTTGTGAACATATTTGCTCACACAACTTCGTAGCAGTATCAAGAAAATGAAATCGGAAAATAAGAAAGACCAGACATATTATAATCACTCTAATAAGAAACATGATTTTAATTTAAAAAATATATATATTTCTCACTCTTGCCTATTTATAACTGAATATTTTTTGAGGGGTACTGGGGATTTAACTCAGGGGCACTCAACCACTGAGCCACATCCCCAGCACTATTTTGTATTTTATTTAGAGACAGGGTCTCACTGAGCTGCTTAGCACCTCACCTGTTGCTGAGCTTGGCTTAAACGTGCAATCCTCCTGTAAGCCTCCTGAGTTGCTGGAATTACAAATGTGTACCATCACACCCAGCTTTAAAACTGAAATTTGTATAAAAATCAAACTATTTGATAAAAGAAAATACAATATTATAAAGCTTGAAATTATATTTTAAACGTTGTCTTAAGAAATCATTTTCATATGCTAATATAAAAAGAAAAGGATCTCTGACCATCCTTGTTCTGTGGAATGCCTGTTGGAAACAAAGCAAAATTGAAGCCAGTGGTGCAAGCCTGCAATTTCAGCAGTACCAGCTCTTGAGGTAGGAGGATCTCACTTTCGAAGCCAGCCTCAGCAAATTGACAAGGCCCTAAGCAATTTAGTGAGACCCTGTCTCAAAATAAAAGACAAAATGGGCTGGGGATGTGGCTTAGTGGTAAAACCCCTCTAGATTCAATCACCAGTAGCCTGCCCACTGTCCCCAAAGAAGCAAAGCAACATTGAAAATTACATGAAATAACAGGAAAGAGCTAATATATTTCGCACTGATAAATGACATCATGATTATTCCTGAACAGATAACAAAACTGGTATAAGACAAAATGAAGAAACTTGAATTACAATATTGAATATTGTATTTCTTTAGCCTACTGCTAAAAGCGGTATTCCATGAAATACCAAAGATCAATGAGCCTTCTAGTACTATCCCACCATTTTCCAAGAAATGACAAACATTCTCTAGTACCTGTGTGGATATTTAAAGGACCTACAACAGCTAGATGATTCTGAAAAGATAATTTTAAAAAAGTGGAAAAACTTAGCTCTCTGCTTTGAATTTACTACCCAATATTGGTGCAAGTTTAAAATGTAAATTAAAGAAATAGAACACAGCCCAGAATAGATCATCATATATAGATCATATATAGGCCATCTGTAAATAGATGTCTATCTATACATGTGAACACACACACATACACACACACACACGTACACACACATGTCGATCCATATCCATCCCAATTTTTTTAAGAAAATATTTCAAGCTTATTCATTTCAGCCTTCCAAAAAAATATGGTATAGCTAAAGTGAATATTCACAAACAGCCTAGATTAGTTTCTCAAACTTTTTATTATCACCTCTTACCATTCATTTTAGACTTTTCTTTTAGAATTATTTAAGACTTTCTTTTTTCCTACTCATCTTTTAACTTCTGAAAAATAAATTTTTATCTTTTTCTGATCATGCCACTAATCAGGAAGCTCAAAGTCTGTAAAAATCCTGAGGTTCTGATGAATTCTGTATTGTTTAGGAACACCATTTTTGCATCTAGAACAGAAGCTTTTGTTCTAAGGCAATCAAATAGTGTCCTTCAGTGGAGTCTGTGGGGGTTTTTAAATTCAAAATATCCGATTCAGATGCTTGATATATACTTGAAAGGAAATTGCTAGATTATTACTAACTGTGAAATTCAGAGGGCTTTCACAAGAAATAGCATCAGTTGATTCTGGGTAATGTAAACAAATGGATAAATTACAAATAACAGTAGAGCTGAGGTAGCTCAGCAGAGTTCCTTGAAAAATTAGAATTTCCATGGACAAGAAAGTTTGCTGGAGCTGTTCGTTGCACAGTTTGCCTCATTATTTGATCAGTGGTTGAACCATTCAGTGTCCACCCTTATGACATTTGCTAGGTGATCTGAACACTGTGAAAATCTCCCAGTCAAGCCAAAATTTGCTACTTGGTCCATTGATAGGAATTTCTAAATTAAAAGTTGTGAGCTGTGATAAATCTGTATATTGTAAAACTCTAGTGAAAAAAAAAAAGTGAAGTAACTCTACACAACAGGCAGAGCTGAAAGTCAGAGTGCATTGGGAAGTAGGCTTCTGACCAAGGAATGTATCTGTGTATTGATTATTAGGCAGAAGTCAATGACCTTGTGGTATGTTCAGGCCAAATCCCTTATAAGTGATACAGTTAAGGAAGTCCCTATAGAAACCAAAATGGGTCAAGTATACACCCAACATAAAGATAAGTTTCTAGCTTGGGTAGGTGATTCAAATATAGTGAATGTGTTTTACTCAGATCTCTAAAATCAAACACCTTGATTGATGAAATGACAAACAAGGGTGTGCTAAATTCATGTACTAAGAGTGAATTACAACACATTCATTGTGCACCTGTTGGAGGGACTTTAATTAATATCCACATAGAGCAGGGAGAAAGGATACTGCTAATACTAGTACTGCTAATTATACTTCACATAATTATTAACCAGAAAATGACCTAAGAAATTCTTACCTAAGAGTCTTTTAAGCACGTCTCTTTATATTGTGGTCTTTAAATTGCTTATGGTAAAATAACTTGAATTTATGGAATGAAGCTATTTGAAGAACAATGTTACTTGCGTAGGCCCTCCAATGAAGTATTAAAAACTAAGAAGCTCTAAACCCAGTGACTTCCTCTGAGCTAATTTGTGATACATACTTAGCATTGTTCCCTTACTCTAACAACAAAATATGTGTTATTCCTGAGAAAAACACCTTGTTTGGTTTTTCATTTTGAAAACTTCATTTCATTAGGAGTCTTTTCCCTAATAGATGTTGCTGCATTTACACTTACCTTTTACTTTTATGCTTTATCTAATCATAACTCATACAGAGCTGATTGGCTTTTAAAATAGAAAGTTATATGGGTTTCTGATTTAAAGCATCTGTATCTTAATTACACACTAAAATAATTCAAATTTTCTCCACATTACTCAAAATACACAGGGTTTTAAGTGTTTTCAGTTAATGTTTGAAAAGGTGGACAATGTATGTACTTAAATTATTTTGTGTTCAATTCTGTTTTCTTGATTTTTTGGCATGTGGATATCCAATTGTTTAAGCATTTTTTTTTGTTAAAATTACCTTGTACATTGGCCAAAATTAGGTGATTAATGTATTTAGTCTCGAAAAATCTTTAAAAGACTGTGAAATAAACTAGATTTAGAGATTTTTTTAATAAGCATGTTTTTTTGGAAAAAAAAAATTCCTTTTAAAATAAATAACTATTCAGATTTTCTTTTCTTTTTTTTTTAAATGTTTTATTGTTGGTTGTTCAAAACATTGCATAGTTCTTGATATATCATATTTCACACTTTGATTCAAGTGGGTTATGAGCTCCCATTTTTACCCCATATACAGATTGCAGAATCACATCAGTTACACATCCATTGATTTACATATTGCCATACTAGTGTCTGTTGTGTTCTGCTGCCTTTCCTATCCTCTACTATCCCCCCTCCCCTCCCCTCCCCTCCCCTCTTCTCTCTCTGCCCCCTCTACTA
>NW_026000108.1:48959403-48965338 GCF_001458135.2 Marmota marmota marmota | reverse complement strand
TTTTATATATATATATATATATATATATATATATATATATATATATACATTATATATATATCACATTTCATATATATATATATAATCAATGATCATACAGACATACAGATCAAGGAGGAAATGAGATGAGGTAGGTTAAATAGTACAAAGTTTCAAATAAAAAGAACACTGCTGTTTTGAAATTGTCTTTGCTCATTTTAACATAGCTAAGCCAGCTGTCTCATTGTCTCCACATAGCTTGTTCTTCACCAATTACTTTCAATTTATGTGTCTATGTATTTTATGATAGTCTTCTTTTAATCCACTGTAATAATATTTACCACTTAAGTATTTTTTATTTTTGCCATTTTTCTACTCTACCTCCTCTCCTAGCTTCTTTTGAGTTAGTTAATATTTTGAGCTATTGAGATAAGTAATGGCAAGTTTTTATATACTTTTTCTACATATTATAGTGTATCTTTATAGCATACCTAAATGTGCTCAAATAATATTATTTAAATAAAATTATATCTAAGCTTTTCAACATTAATTTCATTAACTTTTTCTTAACACTTGTACTTTTTGCATAAATTTTAGTCTGACATGTTATAAAACTCACACTATATTACTGTTATTTGAGTTTAAAAGAAGCAACATTATTTTAGCAATATTAAGTATGATGATAAAAATTCCCTGGCTTATACTTATCCTTCTACCCTGGCTTATACTTACACTTATTTATTCTTTCTGTTGCTCTGAATTCCTCTTCGTGGGTTTAAGCTTCTTTTTGATATATACTTCCTATAATTTGAAGTGTATCTTTCATTATTGCTTGTAATTAGATTTTTCTGTTAACAGTATCTCTCCTTTTGTTTATCTAAATGTGTCTTTATTGCATATTTTTGAACCATTTTTACTGGATATAGATTATAGTTTGTCAAATATTCTTTTTTATTTTTCCCCAGCACTTCAAAGATATCTTTCATTGTCCTGTGGCTTCAATTATCTTTAGAGAAGTAAATCGATATTCTTCCCATTATCCCCTGCTATAATAAATATGTGTGTATATGTATATACATATACACACAAATATACACATATATATGTATATATAACATTTTTTCTTCTGTAAAAAAATAAAAAAGATGACAGTAAAAATTACCAAATAGTATAGCAGAATTTTTATGCTGATGAAAAAGGGAAATAATTTATTTACAATAATAAATATCTGGAGGAGGAAAAACTGATTCACATATGAATTGAATAGCTTACCATATGACTCAATAATACACTAGAATTCATTTCATTCATTTTTTAAGCTTGCCTTTCTATTTCTACCTTGTACACTTCATTTGCAGTAGATTTAGCTGTTAATATTTAAAATTCATTCCTTGAAAGATTTGCTGAGCTGAACTTAATGTTAAATAACTTAAATTGTTTTCTTGTAGTGATTGAGTGTTAGAGAAAGCAAATGTGAAAGGTTTCGTGGTCAATTATACCAGGTAATTTGATGCCAAGTTCACAATGCAAAACTATTTTTATACATTACTTAATAACATTTACAAAGCAAATGTCAAATGAACATAGATTCTATCTTGCATTACTTAAATTATTTTATTTAGACTTGATTTTAGGAAACCCATTTCTTACCCAAAGCAGAAATCATTTATATGAGCTCTCTAAAATGTTTGGTGGTATCTGTAATTGTTACAGGATTGTATGCCACTTAAGAGTAAATTGGAAATGTTGTGAAAATTCACTATACATTGTTCTTAAAATAAAAGACATATTTTGTCATCCTTTTTATCATGTTTGCTTTTTAAGGGCCTTTCCATTTAAAAATTATTTCAGTTACATATTATTAGATTATCAATATTCATAACTAACATCAAATTTAATAGAATTCTATATAATAGTCCTATTTATCATTTTTTAAAACCTATCTTTAGTCTATATAATTATTAATTGGGAAATTATGAATTCTTCCTGTGTATGCATGTGTTTTTGTGGTGTTACAGATTGAACTCAGGGCTTCGTGCATTTTCTAGGCAAGCGTCCTACCAATGAACTATACCCTCAACCCTGAGATCTTGTTCATCAATACTAAAGCTATCTTTACCTCATTATGATTTTCTTTTCTTCTAAACCACTTACGTCAATTTTTTCCTTAATTATCTGTATATGATTCTATTTTTTCATATTTGATGGAGGTTTTAGGTCAAAACAAAATTTATTTCCTGATATAGTGGAAATTTCTTCCTGGTTGAGAAAAATGAAGGTGGGATGGTGATACCCAGGTGGAGGACTATGAGTTCATTCATTAGATTATTTAACAATTATTGGACATCTAACAACTACTGTAGGTTGGACTTAGCAGTTATTGTTCATATATTTATTTTTCTTTTCTATCACATTCATTAATTAATTCAACAAATAATTATCAACAGTGACAAACAGAAGTGTTCTGGAAATTGGGTTTATATATATGTAGATAAACAAATTAAACAAAACCTCCGTTCTTATGGAACATACATGCTGGTGTAAAGACACATACAGATGAATGGATAAATAGATAACTGGATCATAGACTAGAATAATAATGAGATCTATGAAGAAAATTAAGCAGAATAAGGAATTAGAAGAAGGCTTTGATTTTAGTTTAGGTGGTGCCATGGGGGAAAAAACAAACAAACAAACAACAACAACAAAAAAAAAAAAAAAACAGCTGTTCTGGCTGATCAGAGTTCCAGGCCAATTGCAGCCCTGCAACTCTCCTGTGCCTGTAGTCCATACTGAGAGCAGGTTTAGTGCACACTCCAACTGTCTGTGAGCCAGTCTCTACTAGGTATGACACTTCTGCATCTTGAAAGGAAATTAAATCAAAACTCTTCTTTGGAATAGATGGATTTTCTCTCTTGTTGTGCACTAAAGTGATTCAGTGACTTGTTTGGACTGTTTCTGTATTTCACAAACACAAATTGGATCATTCAGACCTAACAAACAGTTTGAAACTAGTATCCATCAATACTTGGCCAATGAGCCAACTCTTCCTGGTCCCCTCCATCTACAACAGCCTTTAGAGTGATATGTTCCATCAGTGTTTCTCACTATTAACTGCAAGTGGAAATAGGAAAAGGATGCGATAACTTCTGTCCATCTCACAAGGCATACTCTCCCAGGAACACTGGTAACTATAAAATTAAAAGGAAAAAAAAAAGAAAGAGAGAGGGAATTTCATTAAAATAGCAGAAATATCAGTCAAGTTTACTTAGTTGGACTTAGCAGTTAAGTTGATAAAGGAATAAAGAAATGTCAGTTGAATTGACAAAGGAGGAGTAAGAAGGGACAGGAAAAGGAAAAGCATTGCAATGAATCTAACCGAGCTTCACATGTTCATGCATGGGTATGGCATAGTGGGTTCCAGCATCAGTGTATCCACAGGACATTAATTGGAAAAAAGAAACAGTAAACTGTACATGGAGTGCAGGGAGGAGAGTTTGGCGGAAGTGCTAGGGATTCAATTGGAACAGATGAGTTGAGTTCCATACCTTTATGATAAAGTCAAGGGGTATCCTAGTGTTGTAATAACTTATAAGAATAAAAGTTTTTTTTTTTTTTTTTAACTACAAGGTTAAAAAACAACAATAAAGAATGCCTGAAAGCTTTAGGGAAAGCAGTGATTCTAGTCCACTTTTCCTGGCAACACAATATTACAACAAAGATAGTTTTCATTGTTGGCATCTGGCTTTGGGGTATTTCACTGTTTAGAGCTTACAGTTTATCATATTAGCTCTTAGGGCTAACTTTCCTAAAAAAATGAGTGAAACTTTAATAAAAACCATTTTCTTTGAAAAAGAGGTATGTTGAACTGTCTAAACCAAAATGACTGTATTCAGAGGATTTCCATGGATATAATGTGAAGTTAGATGTTTGAATTATAGCATATGAATTAGCAAGTGAGCAAATACTTTTCCAGGACATTAACAGAACTCAAATGCTGTACAGAAGCTGAAAGGTACTTTGTATAGTCCTCTGGATGTCAGCATTTTCCCTCTCAGTGAGACTCCATTTTAAAGAATCCTTGATCAGGTGTAGATTCTGGGACTGGAGAAAAGTCAACTTGTCACTGGTGGAACTCATATAGTCAATAGTGGCCAATTGTATACCTCATCCTCATAAACCTTTTCTCCTGCCTTCTTACTTAGTATAGTCAGCTTAGATTGCAGCAAAATCGTGAGTAAAGGCCACCAGCAATCAGTTTATTGTCCCACATATCAATCACACACATGAAAGAAAGCCAGGATTTAGTACTCTTACTGTTGCCTCCTCCTTATAACAACCTTATGACACAGCCCCTGGCTGCCTTGGATTGAACCAGAATGTGATTTTCCTGATGAAAAAGACTCAAACTGGAAATTTCTGGACAGCCAACTTAATCTTGTGTCCATTATATTTGACATTTTCTTCTTGCCGCTTTCTCCCCTGTATTTCTGAGTATAAATTCCAGAATTACACTTGAAAACACAGTTGGTGCACTGGAGAATCTATCATTTTTAAACCCCTCTGTTCACAGGAGTATGAAGTTATAGAACCTCTATTTAGAGTGCTTTCAAACTCCAGGGAACCATCAGAATTATGAATCTAGCTACACTTAGTGTCATCTATTCTTAAATCTTTTTTTCCAAGCTGTGACTAACTTTTTTCTTGATCTCTCAATATAATTTTTGAGCTAGTTAATTTTTTCAACATTTCTGCTGTTCTCTTGAGAATGAGTGCTCAGTAGACAGTACTTCCAAGCAATTCTTCCACTTCCAGATTCTTCAGCCTCTTGATCAGCTGTTGTTAAAACAATAGGCTAGTTTATTCTGATATCAATTCCTTTATTGAAGAAAGAAAAGTATTTATCCTTTCCCTTTTTCTTCTGTTGAAACATGATACCATTAAACTGAGCCACACTCAAATTAAATATTTCACTTGAAATACATAGAGGAGATATAATTTGTTCTTTCTAAAAGAGGAGTTAAAGTAACATTTTTCTTTCTAAGTAAGTTATAGATCCTAAATTCATGAACTCTGAGGGAGCTCAATAAAGATTTATTCAATCAACAAAAAAGGGCTTTTCAAAGGTCTTTCAGATATTTGGAGAAATAGGCAATAAAAATCACAGAAATCTCTGCAGATGAATGATCAGATAACAGAGCAAAAATAATAAAAGTCTGAGATGTGAGCAAGGAGACCTTTATGGCTTTGAGATTATGAATGACAATAGAAAATTGTTGTCAAAATCATCTCCATTTTCAAATTTAAATTCCTCCAAAATTCCAATACAATTTCTCTTGAAAATTAAAGTTACAGGACTCTTAGAAATGTTCACAGTAACTGTTTTCTTTATTCAAGTGGAATTTTTTTCAATGTGTTCTCTCATCTGTAAGGAGAGTTATTAGCCAGAGTAACAGTGTTGACTGTATGGCTTATACTAGCCACATTCTGCTCCACTTGGTCAAACACAAGCTATATTCTTGTTTAACCTCATTTACCTTGGTCACACAAATGTGAATGCACTATAACTTATGCCTCATTATCTTTTGTTTTTCTTCTAATACCCTGTTACTTTCGTTCATGTTACCTGATTATGTTGACTTAACACATTTTATTGCTAATAACCCAATACAGAATATTTAAAGTATATGTAGCTATGTGATAATACCTTGGGTTAGTCATCTTTTCATTACTGTGACCAAAATAACTGACAAGAACAACTTAGAGGAGGAAAGATTATTTCAGGGTCATAGTTTCAGAGGTCTCAGTTCACGGACTGTGAACTCCCTTGCTCTGGGCCTGATGAGAGGAAGAATATCACAGCAGAAAGAGAAGGGTAAGGTGGAGGTATGGTGCTCAGCACACATACACACACACACACACACACACACACACACGGCGGGGGGGGGGTTGGAAA
>NW_026000108.1:48955116-48958704 GCF_001458135.2 Marmota marmota marmota | reverse complement strand
GGGGGGGGGGGGAGAGAGAGAGAGAGAGAGAGAGAGAGAGGTCAGGGACAATTTAGAAACCCCCAAGGCACACTCCAAGTGAACTATTTCCTCCAGGCACACCCTACCTGCCTATAGTTACCACCTAGTATAGTAAGTCTTTCAAATTTTTAAACTGTTAAATGAATTAATCCCCTTATTAGATTATAGCCTTTAATCATTTTACCTATGAATAATCCTGCATTGTCTCACAACACTAGTTTGGGGGACACCTTTCATCCAACCATAATGACCTTTATAATTCATTTCAATCCCTACAATAATGACATATTACGTGTGTTTTCAGTAGAAAATACTTCATCAAAGTTTAGTCAAACCAAAAAGAAAGAATATGGGGGCTCTATTTGAGAAACTGGTAATAGGTTTTCTATACATTTGCAGCAGTTGAGAGGATTACTCAATAAACCAATGCAAATAATTATTTATAGTACTTTTAAAGTTAATATTTCCATGGTCCTAGATCAAGTATCCTTTCTAATTTAGGACAATAGAAGGGAATCAGTTGATCTATCACCAGAATCACAAATCTGGTTTTGAAGAAGAGGGTTAGGGCTTCATGGGAACCTTATAGCATTATCATTTAATCAATTCAACAAGTACTTAAAGATCTCCCACTTTGAGGAAAATTCTAGTCAACCACATAATTTGAATTTTAGGTAGTCACATGTTAGGCTTTCATATCAGTATTCTATGTAGCCTGTATTCATATCAGCTTATTTAGGTGGACTTTTTCTTTTGAATTTCTCAGGCATCATTTTGTGAGGAATGATAGAAAATATGTACATTTTTTTTCTTTTTTATCCCAGATATCAGCCATTACCTGAAAGTTTGTGTCCTGTAAATTCAACAGTTTAAATCCTAATCCCATGTTGATGGTATTGGAAGAAGGGGCCTTTGGGAGGAAGTGACTGTGTCAGGAACACAGCTCTCATGAATGGGGTTGGTGCTTTTATAAGAATCCACAGAGACACACTTGCCCCTACCATGATGAGAATCCACAGTGAGAAGGTACTATTCATGAGCCAGAAAGCAGGCTTTCACCAGACATCACCCCAGTCAGCAATTTGTGGACTTATAGAACTGCAAGAAGTCAATTGCTCATCTTTATATAAGTTGTTTTAAGATGGACTGGCATACTACTGTTAAGTCTACAATTAGCTTATCATTATCAAGTTGAAACAATTATAAAAATTTACTCTGAACTCTGAACCTAGTGTTGATATTTACACAAAAAATAATGTTTTATGTAAATTATTTTATGTATTTATCATTTTACATGTGTTAATAAAATCCATATGCCACAACAATTTCTATTTTTTTATTTTGTTACATGTGAAAAACAACTACTATATAATTATAGTTAACAGAATTACAAAGTATTTTGTGAAAAATATTTTTGATGTTCTCAATGTGGTTACTTCATTTTTACACTGTAGACCTAAGATGATTTTAGAGTAATGTTGATCCAAACCCTCCATTAATTACAGAAATAAAATCTCTTTCCATGATTGGAAACTTCCTTTAATGCCATTTATTCACATGAACTCTAATGCTAATGTAGTTTTCTAAGAATCACCACTTACATTAAGCAGAATAATGCAACCTTGTGAAGTTCAATTCAGTTGCCCAGTGAAATAATATGAACGAAGTTAGGTATCCTAAACCCATTACTCTCATTGCACTTACTGTAAAGAGTTGACAGAAGTAATAATATAATTGTGGAAAATTATTTCCTTCATTGTGTAGTTTATATCTATTAAAACTAGAAATTGGTGTATAAATATACTGGGGAAAAAAGCAGAATTTTCATTACATGTTCTTCCTAGAAATCATTAGAGGAAGAATATTTGTTTATAATTGTTTCAACTCAATAATAAAAAATTAGTTGTATATATAAAAGTATATCACTCCATTTTAAAATATATTTTATTAGTATTTGGAATTTGAGTCCTCTTTTAGCCATTTCAGACTACTATAACAGAGGGCTGGACAGTTTGCTGCCTCAGGAACTGATGGTAACTGTAGTTGACATTGGACCACAGTCTGGCTTAAGCATTCTTCCTTTTTGCTCTGTGAATTTCCTCCTACCTTTTTCATTTTCATTCTTTCTTTTATTCTGCGGATGATTTGGTCTTACTACACTTCTAGACATCTTAACACTCAGCACTATAGAATTATCAGGAATCATTAAGTCATAAATTAGTAATATCAGGGAACTTCCTAAATAGTTCTTTTCAGTACCCAGAACTTCAACCAAGAATGAAGATTATCATGAGTATTACTCTCTTTTTCAAGGAGAGAGTTAATTATTTATAGTTACTTTATTTGAATATATTTTCAGTTCTTATATTAGTAAATATGGTTTCCACCCTGCTTAAGAAAGATGACTATACATATATGTGCTTCTTCCATATGCTACATATCTCTATATTAAAAAATTTTATTTCAAAATACAATAGATTTATTTCACACAATTTAATAAAATTTTACAATGTTTGCCATAATCAAGAAAATTCTATACCTTTGATCTATTTTTTTTTCTGTTATTGTTAATCCTGCTTTTATTCTTATAACAAACTTTGATGGATTTTATAATTTGGCAATGTACTAATTCTAAACCTAATTCTTTCCAGATCCTCCTTGCCATATTGCAGTGAGAGATGAGAAGTCTTATGTTATTATCTAGTCTTATACTTTAATTCCCTGGTTCAAACTGAATTCTTTCAAGATAATTAAATTTGATTATCATAACATATAAAATTTAACATATTTAACATATTTGAAATCACCAGTGTAGAATGGAAAAGTTGTCAAAATCTTCCTACTCTGAAATTTCAGAACTATCTTGTGTTTTAGTACATCTGGTTATGTTTTTCCTCATCCTGTATGGATAAAGTGTTGACTGATGAATTCCCTATTGTTCAGTCCCCATTACAAGAGTAGTTCCTTCAAAAATTTCCTTCAGTGTTTTCATTGCCTACACTGTAGGCCTGACTTCTATTGTTCAATATAATACGATAGCAATTTTATTCTGTAATTCCTGTAGACTGAACACTGAATTTGTCCTCATAATTCCTATTTCATATTTTACCCTACTTCCAATTACATTGCCTTTTGTATTCAACTCTCACTTGCTTATCCTTTACTTTGGAGCTTTTATTTTGAGAAATAAACAGATAATACTTGGGGCTCTATTTTAATAAAGACAGAAATAAAAGAAAATATGCGTGCCTGTTTTTTCATTGTATATTCTTAGCGTTCAAGAGAAGAAACAAGAGATACCTGATATTCTTTTAGAACATAGTATGTGTTAAGCAAAGTGTCACATATTTTTGATTATTTCCTTCCTAGATCTAGCATGGTCAGAGAAAATATTTTATATACATATCTTATTGGACAGTACCTGTAAAAGACAAATGGAATTCAGTATTCACCTGGAGGTAAGGCTACTATATATGATTTCATATCATTCAATTTTATTCATGTTACTTTAGTTTTTTTTTTTTTTTTTTTTTTTTTTTTTTTTTTTTTTTTTTTTTTTTTTTTTTT
>NW_026000108.1:48944012-48950123 GCF_001458135.2 Marmota marmota marmota | reverse complement strand
TATATATAATAGATATATAACATACATATATATATGTATGTTCCCATGATATATGTGTATGCATGGGTGTTTTCATTTTATATTTATATTATATTATATTTGTTCTCAATTATTACCCTTTCAATTCTGCTTGTGTTTTATATTTTGGCTTTGGGATATTCCTATTGACTAGATAAAATGTCATAAATATTTGGGGATACAAAATAGACAACAGATCAATTAAATACACTATTTCAATCTCTTACTGAACTTGTATTCAAGTAAACTACAGATTTCTAGGCTGAAATACCATTTGCAATGCTATTTCATTTTATTCACTTCTAGTTATTTTATAAATGTCTTTGTTGGGTAATGTCAGAGTTGCCTCTGAGTTAAAAGGTACTTGGCCATAGCCCTCCAATGAGTAAGACATCGGTTCACCTCTTTGGTTTCTTTCTTATGAGCAATTTGTCTTTAGATTTGAAATCGTTTATTTAAGTTTTATTGTTTGATAAGCCAGAATTTCTCCTTTTAGGAAACAGTAATTCTAATAAAACATTAATCCAATGAATAATTCTGAGAATTAAGTAAAATTCTGCAGACAAAGCAACTTAAGAATGCTTGAAACTGTGAACCAAAACTAATATGGTTGATATTTTCATACATATTTACCATCTTCCTTTGTGCCTCCCATCAGTACTCATAGATAATGAGTCAGGGCTGCTGAATATCAGATGAAAGTATATTTTCATTTCTTTCAAGGTTGTACTCAGCAAATCCTTTATAAAATGTATAATTCAAATCCCAAATGATAAATCATTTGATTTAAAGAATAGCCTTAGTACATACAGCAACATTTCTCAAATTTCATCTGTAGACAACACCACATGCAAGACACCTCAGAAGATTCATCCTGTTCTAATCCAGTGTGTGACTGAAGACCTAAGTGGCTTTGTTATCATGAGATAACCGTGCAGTTGCCTTTGAATCACTGTGTGCTAATGTAGTTAGTAATTGCCACTGTGAAAATGCAGATAATACTTAGCTACTTTTAAATGTAACCTTATATTGAAGCATACTACAGATCTGTAAATTGGCAATTCTCAAATGAAGACCATAATCATAAATTTATAGTTTGCAATACAATTTTAGAGCACTTATTTTAAATTATCACTGCTTTGTTTTCATTGTTGTAGACTGCCAATGACTCAATGTTTTGGGTTTTGTGTCATTATTTAATTTTTAATTTCAAATAATGCTAGCATGGGAAATAAAGTTTCAATGGATTGATGATAAGCACTACATGGGAAATAAAGTTTCAATGGATTGATGATAAGCACTAGAGCATCATACTAAAATGTTTGAGTTCTTTAGTTGGACCTCGTGGCTCAGATCTCCTATTTTCTTGATACTGGCACTATGACTTTGGGCAAGCCCCTTAAACTCTAGAAAGTTTCTTCTTATAAAATGTGGAGTTACTTCATTAAGTTAGTTTCTGTGAATAAATGAGTTACTATGTTGAAATTATACAGAAAGTGCCTAAATGGATAAATGCTCAGTGAATTTTACTGTACTCGTCAAATGAGGTCATGCATTAAACAAAATTATACTATTAGAACTTAATAATTTAGTTTATTAAGCTACAGAAAATTTAGGCTATGGTTTTTATCTGTGTTTTTGTACAGATATGTAGGTTTGAAAATTTCTCTTTCCTAACTGGGCTTAGTGGTGTATGTCTGTAATCCTAGGGGCTCCAGAGGCTAAGGAAGGAGGATAGCAAATTCAAAGCTAGCCTTAGCAAAAGTGAGGCACTAAGCAACTCAGTTAGACCCTGTCTATGCATAAAATACAAAATAGAGCTGATAATGTGGCTTGTGGTCGAGTGACCCTGAGTTCAATCCCCAGTAACGCTCCCCCCCCCAAAAAAAAAAAAGCCAGCCTCACAACTTAGCGATATCCTACCTCAGAACAAAAAGTACTAGGGGTGTGTCTCGGTGGTTAAGCACCTCTGTGTTCAATCCCTGGTACAAAAAAAAAAAAAAAAAAAAAAAATTTTTTTTNTTCTCTCCTTTTCCTCATGTTACTTTAAGTGTTTCTGCCTTATACAATTTGTGGTGAAAATCTGGAAAGTAATGAAAGGGGGATACTTTTTATTCTAATTTTGTTCAATTGTGTAAGTGTAATATATTCACTGATGAATATATTGAATGTATACATACATTCAATGATGTATGTAATATATAAACAACCCCCATTCTTTGGAAGTAAAACAAATAAGAAATAACTAATGAATTTTTGGAATAAATACTAACTATATCATCTCTGTCTTTATTGCTTAGATAAAAATTTGATAATTTGATAATTTCTTGGGCACTTGGAACAACTAATAATTAAGGTGGGACTTAAGCACAAGTTTCATTGATTCAGATAATAAGAGATAAAAACAAATGTTCTTCCTGTGGTTGGCTCAAGTTTATCACTAAAATAGTCCAATCTGATTCTTAACATCCTGAGTTACTCTTTAATGCAATACATCATTTCTGATAAAAAAATAATTAATTTTTATGATAAAATCATAGGAATTTGAGAGATTTGGGATTAGCATGTGCAGAGACTTGATAAGGAGAAATTTAGAAAAAAATTCACAGAGAAGAACAAACAATCCTAAAACAAACTTAAAGCACTATCAAAACTACTGTAAGATTTCATCTTACTCAGTCAGAATGTAGCTATTATGAACACAAACAACAATAAGTGTTGGTGAGAATGTAGAGAAAAAGATACACTCATACACTGCTGTTGTGACTGCAAATTGGTGCTACCAATATGGAAAGCAGTATGTAGATTTCCTGAAAAAATGGAAATGGAACAACCATTTGAAACAGCTATCGCTCTCTTTGATCTATACTGCAAATTGGTGAAATCAATCTATAAAACAGTATGGAGATTCCTTAGAAAACCTGGAATGGAACCACTATTTGACCAAGCTATCCCACTCCTTGGTCTATACCCAAAGGACTTAAAAATCAGCACACTAGTAATGCAGCCCCATCAATATTCATAGCAGCTCAATTCACAATAGCTAAACTGTGGAATCAACCTAGATGCCCCTCAATAGATGAATGGACAAAGAAACTATGGTATATATACACAATGGGATATTACAGAGCACTAAAGAGCATAAAATTATGCATTTGTATGTAAAAAAAAACCAAAGAGAGAAAATTATCAAATGAGACCAAAGAAATAAAAGTAAATATGAACAAGGAAAAAAAGAGAAATTTAATAGGCAAAGAAACAAAAGAGACAAGAAATGAGTTTGTGGAACATTCTTTTCCTCTGAACTCTCAAGACTCAGGTTTCTGAATGCATGTTCTACTTGTTTGCATTGAATATCTCAGTCTTCATTCTTCATTTCATTTAGGATTAAACACATGCATATATATACACACATACACACACCTCACTAGTAGTTTTAATTTTTTGTCATAATTGCCTTTTCTTTATAAGAAGGGAAAGAAGTGAAGATACGTAATTAAGTAACAATTTTTTTACATAAAAAATAAAGGAGAAATCTTATTACATTTGCTCCATTAATGTATCATTTGTATATCAGACTAAAATTTCAAAATTCATTTTTTTCTAATTTTAACTAAATAGAAAAATCTTTTTTAAGTATAAAATAGATTAGTGGGAATAGAAAATACGTTTAAGTGTATAGGTCTTCTATATCTTATCCAAAATTTCTTTTCTACAAGAAAAGGGAGAAAGTTTAGTCAGAGAAAATATTTTTATATGCACATCTTATTGGATGGTACCTGTAAAGGACAAATAAAATTCAGGATTCATCTGGAGGTAAGGCTACTATATATGATTTCATATCATCCAATTTTACTCATGTTACTTTAAGTATTTTTGCCTTGTACAATTTGTAGTGAAAATCTGGAAAGGGATGAAAGGATCCTCCTTATTTAATATTGTTCATATTAAACCCTAAAACAAGTACAATTATTATTTAGCATAAACATGGACTTGTTTGTTTAAGCACCATAATCCTACATTCTCAAAGAGAGTAAATAGACCAATACCCATAGCTCAAGAGGCCAAGAATAGTTTTTTATATTATTAGCCAGAGAAAAAACTTAACTTTTGATCCATTCAGTGTATTACTTAGAAGGATTTTGCATCAATTTGGGGAAAATGTAGTTTCAGACTACAAACTTCTCTGTATAAGGATAACAAATATTAAAGAAAAAGACATCTTCGAAAGGTCTTAAACTGGAATGAGAATGAAGCCCAATAACATTTGGGGAACATAAAACTTCTAGTGTCTACTATGATATAATTTAAAATATCTAGTATTTTATTTTAAATACTAAGTACACAAAAAGGCAGATAATTTGTCACTGTTATACAAAAATTCCTTTGATTTACGGGTGTAAATTTTATGTACTGATACTTTGCTGAGTTCATTTATTAGTTCTAGAAGATTTCTGGTGGAATTTTTTGGCTCTTCTAGGTATAGAATCATATCTTCAGCAAATAGTGCTAATTTGAGTTCTTTTCCTATCCATATCCCTTTAATTTCTTTCATCTGTCTAATTGCCCTGGCTAGTGTTTCAAGAACTATGCTAAATAGAAGTGGTGAAAAGGACATCCCTGTCTTGTTGCACTTTTTAGAGGAAATGATTTCAATCTTTTTTCCATTTATAATAGTGTTGGCCTTAAGAAAACCATCCCATTTATAATAGCTTCAAAAAAAATACTTGGGACTCAACTTAAAGAAAGAGATGAAAGACCTCTATAATGAAAACTCAGAATGTTAAAGATCTTAGAAGATGGAAATATCTACCTTGTTCTTAGATAGACAGAATTAATATTGTCAAAATGACAATACTACCAAAAGCACTATACAGATTTAATGCAATTCCAATCAAAATCCCAATGACATTCCTCATACAAATAGAAAAGGAAGTCATGAAATTCATCTGGAAAAATAAGAGACCCAGAATAGCTAAAGCAATCCTTAGCAAGAAGAGTGAAGTAGGTGGCATCACTATAGCAGATCTTAAAGTATCCTACAGAGCAATAGTAATAAAAACAGCATGGTATTGGTGCCAAAATAGAAGTGTAGACCAACGATACAGAATAGAGTACACAGAGGAAAAAAAAAAACATAACTACAGTTATCTTATATTAGAAAAAGGTACCAAAACATATATTGGAGAAAATATAGTCTCTTCAATAAATGGTGCTGGGAAAACTAGAAATCCATATGCAACAAAGTGAAATTAAACCCCTATCTCTTACCCTGCACAAAATTTGACTCAAGTGGATCAAAGACCTAGGAATTAAACCAGAGACCCTGTGCCAATTAGAAGGAAAAAAAAAACAACAAATCTTTATCATGTCAGGTTAGGTTCCAAATTCCTTAATAAGACTCCTATAGCAAAATAATTAGTATTAAGAATCAATAAATGGGATGGATTCAAACTAAAAAGCTTTTTCTTACGACAAAAGAAACAATTAGTGAAGTGAATAGGCAGCCTCCATTTTTGGAGCAAACTATTACCATACACACATCAGATAGAGCACTAATATCTAGAATATATAAAAAACTCAAAAATCTTAACACCAAAAAAAAAAAAACAATCAATAAATGGGCTAAGGAAATGAAGAGACACTTCTCAGAAGATATACAATTCTCTACAAATATAGGAAAAAATGTTCAACATCTCTGACAATTAAAGAAATGCAAATCAAAACTACATCTCACTCCAGTCAGAATGCCAGCTATTAAGAATACAAATGACAATAAGTGTTGGTGAGAATATAGGGGAAAAGGCACACTCACATATTGCTGGTGGGACTACAAATTGGTGCAGTCAATATGGAAAGCATTATGGCGACTCCTTAGAAAACTGGGAATGGAACCACCATTTGACTCAGCTATCCCCCTCCTCAGTCTGTACCCAAAGGACTTAAAAACAGTGTACTATAGGGAAATAGCCACATCAATGTTTATAGCAGCACAATTCACAATAGCTAAACTGTGGAACTAACCTAGATGCCCTTCAGTTGATGAATGGATAAAAAAATGTGGCATTTATACACAATGGAATATTACTCAGC
>NW_026000108.1:48905010-48943355 GCF_001458135.2 Marmota marmota marmota | reverse complement strand
TATATATATATATATATATATATATATATATATATATATACAATAAAATACTACTCTACATTAAAAGATAATAAAATCATGGCATTTGCAGGTAAATGGATAGAGTAGGGGAATATAATGCTGAGTGAAGTTAGCCAATCCTAAAAAAAACAAATGCAGAATATTGTCTCTGATACAAGGATGCTGAATTCATAATGGGGTTAGGAGGTGGAGCATGGGAGTATTAGACAAACACTAGATAAGAGCAAAGGGGAGGGAAGGGAATGGAAGAGGCATAGGGGATAAGAAAAACAGTGGAATGAGATGGACATCATTACCTTAAGTACATGTATAAAGACACAAATAGTGTGACTCTACATTTTGTACAAGGAGAGATATGAAAATTTGTGCTCTATATATATAATATGAATTTTAATGCATTCTGCTGTCATTTATAACAAATTAGAAATTTTAAAAAGCAGATAAGTAATTAGGAGAAAAATTAGTCAATAAAAACAATCCTGTAATAATGGATATTATTAATATTTTAATATTAGTAGTATATAATATCTAATAGTAATATTAGCAGTAGCAAAGACATTATGTTATTTGATTATTATGTCTGATAAACAAGAGGAAGCCATTAACCTGGGATGGTCTTCATACTTTGGGTTCTTACATAGTGAAGTGTAATCTAATTTAATGTAGAAACAATCCAAAAACTAATTTAGGAGTATAACAGTGAGCCAATTTCTCCCAAATCATAAGCATCCAGATTTCATCCAAGCACCGTGTCCTACTCATTACATCACACATAAATATTTCTGATTCCTCCCTGTAGATGATTAGGTGATTTTTTTTTACTTTGGCCTACAAAAGTTAACTTCTTATATTGTTGTTCTCATTATAAAAAGGCTCTCAGAAGTTTTCCTGATTCTAATTGCTGCCCAATGATGAATAATTATTTGCTCAAATAAACTGTTAAATTAATTTTCTAAAGTTTTTCTTTTAACACAACTGTATCAAGAATGTTAAAGAATCTAAGTGCTTGATAAATAGATTTCTAAAAGATTCAACTAGACCTACTACCAATGAAAACTACAATTCTTGCAATATACTGGGTGTGGCTAATCGATTATACATTGCTAATGAATAGATAGTAGATTTATGAGTTAATAAATTTGAAGATATACATAGCAAGAGAACCAATAAAAAGAATACTTAGAAAAGACTCTGAAAATGAACAAAATATTAGTGAAACCTGGGAAAGTTTTAAGTGACCTCATGTATTTGGGATTGGAAAACTCAATGAGTAAAGAAAAAGAAGCAATTATTACTATGTACCCACTATTTGTGTTCTTATTGTGAACATAACAGTGAAGAATAACAAAAAATGTAAAGATTAATTACAATAAATGAGAGAATAGAAAGAAAACACATGATAATTTAGAAGATAGAGAGGGAAAAAAGATAGAGAAAGATCAGAGAAAATCTCCCTGAGAATGTAAACTATTGGAAAGTCATGGAGCAATTCAATTGAAAATCCCCTGCTCCTTCCCAATATCCTTACGGTACTATGGATCTGTAGCTACAATCTTGATACTAGATGTGTTATTAGATTCAGAATTTTATTTTTTTTTAATTAGTAGATTCAGTAGTGTTGAAGCTAACCAAACATAAATGGCTATATGGTAACACGAAATCAATATTTCATGCTGAGATAAATAAAATTTCTAGTTAGCTATATGTCAGTTCTGGTCAGATTTTGGTACATATGAATTCAGAATAGGATTTTCACAAAAACTTCAGGGAAAAACTTATACCTATACCATCTTGTTAAACACAGCTTGAAACAACTGTTTGATCATTTATAGTATAATACAAGGTAGCCATATTGGGACTGAAAAGAAAAAAAATGAATGTAAGGAAGAGAACAAAAGAAAATGCACAGGTAAATCTAACTCGCCTAGGAAATAAGTATGATATATAGAAGTTAAGGTTCCCCCCAAAATATCTATGTTTTAAACATAATTTCAAAATAAATAAGCTGTGAGACCTTGAGTAATTGATTTAAACTATCTAAAACACAGCTTACCTACATGAAAACTGGGTATAATTCTGAGAAGAAAGTCTATCTGAACTTGCAATCATAGCTAAATGTAAATATTCATACAGGACCACAATCCCAAATGGAAGAGTACTTAATTATTTAGAAAATGCTGTTTATTAATTCATTTCCTGCTTACTATTTTTAAATGTCCCAGAATTAGTGAAGTTTTATGTCACCTTGTAGAATTATCTGGTAGAGATACAAACTATTTGAGTCCAGTAAACAAGATAATCTCAAAGTTAATGGTTTATTATTTTTATGGACTATATTTGCCAATTTTATTTTAATGTTGTTTTGTTATAACACCTAAAAATTTTTAGATCTTTCAAATGCTTTTGACAGATTTATTGTGTTATTGATTCCAATATGAGTAAGTTGAGTAAAATCTTTTATACATATTTAAACTTACATTTGTTTGAGGGTCAGATTTTTAACCTTTGAAAATTATACTTTAACAATATATAATAGGATTTGTTCCAGAATTAAATGATATAATCTAAAAAAATTGGTAAGCATACAGTACATTGGTATCTTAGATTCATTGATGATTATTACTATTTTTTTAAAAAATGCATTTTATATTTGGTATGTAGCAAATAATATGTTGCACAGATGCATCTGTGAAACATGTATTTAAAGCAAAATACAATTATGTTATACCTTATTAGAGTTCAGCAGAAATGCTTTAAATGTTCTATGGCCTTTGGGGGAAGAATGTTGTGATGTTCTCAGAGAAAAGAAATTCAGGAACTGTACATAATTGTGTTCTTTTAGATATTTCACATAGCATCAACCATGAAAAATGCTATCAAGTTTCAACATTATCTTGAAAGTATTTTGCTATTCATTTATCACTTCAGACAGGAAGTGAGAAAATACTTGTTATTTTTACTTTGTAGACCTTCTTATAAATTTCATAAATGGTACTTTAATTTAACCTATATAATAGAAAAATGTGTAAGATAATATTTTCTTCATTTTATGGGAAGAGACACAAGGCTCAAAGAGTTTTAATCATTTTCTCAATATTACAAAAATCATTTGTTACAGAAGTTGAATTTGAATCATTTGTCAGTGTACAAAGATTTTTTTAATCAATATTGTAAACAGTTGTTTAGAATGCATAAAATACCCCAAATGTCTTTACTTCTTTGGTCTAATTTATGTGTCTGAAAATTGGCAATAATGCTTTATCTGAACTGGTATAAAAGTACTCTTGTATCAAAACAGGAACCTTTGTCTCCTTTGATGTAAGTATTCTTCCCTGCTCAGATCAACATCTCCCACCTCAGGAAGACAGATTATAGTGTGCACTTATTATACTGTGCACTATTTCATTTGCATATGTAATGTGTTCTTTCCTTTTATTTTTACTAATTCTGATTAAATTTTACTTAAAAACTTAGATAAATTGTTATAGATTATGTAGATAGAGTCATGGAGTTCCTGGATATCCTACTAAATATTGAGTATCCAGAAAATAATACGTGCTTAAAATTCATTTCTAAGTAAATTTCGAGTCCAATTCTTTCAAAAGAAGTGTTCAAAATAGTAAATTACATAAATACTTTTACATCCTTTCTATTATATATATATATATATATATATATATATATATATATATATATATATATATATAATAGAAAGGATGTAAAAGTATTTATGTAATTTACTATTTTGAACACTTCTTTTGAAAGAATTGGACTCGAAATTTACTTAGAAATGAATTTTAAGCACGTATTATTTTCTGGATACTCAATATTTAGTAGGATATCCAGGAACTCCATGACTCTATCTACATAATCTATAACAATTTATCTAAGTTTTTAAGTAAAATTTAATCAGAATTAGTAAAAATAAAAGGAAAGAACACATTACATATGCAAATGAAATAGTGCACAGTATAATAAGTGCACACTATAATCTGTCTTCCTGAGGTGGGAGATGTTGATCTGAGCAGGGAAGAATACTTACATCAAAGGAGACAAAGGTTCCTGTTTTGATACAAGAGTACTTTTATACCAGTTCAGATAAAGCATTATTGCCAATTTTCAGACACATAAATTAGACCAAAGAAGTAAAGACATTTGGGGTATTTTATGCATTCTAAACAACTGTTTACAATATTGATTAAAAAAATCTTTGTACACTGACAAATGATTCAAATTCAACTTCTGTAACAAATGATTTTTGTAATATTGAGAAAATGATTAAAACTCTTTGAGCCTTGTGTCTCTTCCCATAAAATGAAGAAAATATTATCTTACACATTTTTCTATTATATAGGTTAAATTAAAGTACCATTTATGAAATTTATAAGAAGGTCTACAAAGTAAAAATAACAAGTATTTTCTCACTTCCTGTCTGAAGTGATAAATGAATAGCAAAATACTTTCAAGATAATGTTGAAACTTGATAGCATTTTTCATGGTTGATGCTATGTGAAATATCTAAAAGAACACAATTATGTACAGTTCCTGAATTTCTTTTCTCTGAGAACATCACAACATTCTTCCCCCAAAGGCCATAGAACATTTAAAGCATTTCTGCTGAACTCTAATAAGGTATAACATAATTGTATTTTGCTTTAAATACATGTTTCACAGATGCATCTGTGCAACATATTATTTGCTACATACCAAATATAAAATGCATTTTTTAAAAAAATAGTAATAATCATCAATGAATCTAAGATACCAATGTACTGTATGCTTACCAATTTTTTTAGATTATATCATTTAATTCTGGAACAAATCCTATTATATATTGTTAAAGTATAATTTTCAAAGGTTAAAAATCTGACCCTCAAACAAATGTAAGTTTAAATATGTATAAAAGATTTTACTCAACTTACTCATATTGGAATCAATAACACAATAAATCTGTCAAAAGCATTTGAAAGATCTAAANAAAAAAAAAAAAAAAAAAAAAAAAAAAGAATGTCTTTTGTCATTTATTTTAAAAGTATATTAATATGCATTCTAGTTATCTAATGAGTTGCTTATTAAAGTCAACTAATAGAATGATCAAAAAATCTGTTAAAGATTTTTAAAACATTTTAAATGTTTTTTAACACATTTACTAATATAAAAGAGAAAATCAAACTCAGGGAAATTAAAATAATAACTATCAGACATTTATTTACTATAGAAAATTATGGTCATATGTGATATTACAGTAAACTACATGGCACACTGTATTCCAGATATTATATTATACACTTTATGTGGATTTTATCTCATTTAATTGTAATCATAGCATCAAAATATAGTCAACTAATGTTAACATTTTATCAGTGAGGAAACTGAGGCTTGGAGAATTTAAGTAATTTGCCTAAAATCAGGCAGCTAGTAATTCACAATCTGAAATTTAAATTCTCTTGTAGTTTCTCTGGTTCTTAAACTTAAACTGTAATAAAGTATTGTTTCTCTACTCCAGCTTTCCGTTCCCTGTGGGGCTCTTCATTAAACTAAAGAATTATTAACAACATAGTTGTCCTATGCTCCTAGGATGGCAAGACCTACCGCATGAAGCACTTAACTCTGTATAGAAATGAAGATATATAGCCACCAGAGAAACAAACATGTTAAAATCATACTGAGGAAAAAGAGTCTCGTAAATATGTGATCTGGATTTCTTAATGGAGATGCAGAAAGCAGATATGAATGCCTGATGGAAAATTATAGGAATGCAATCATAAAAAGAGGTACTGATCCAAGACTTGGTAAATGAAAGGTGTCTGACTTAGAACTATATAAGAACAAGTGAAAAGATTCTTATGTGACTGTACAAACCAGAGGGCATTTGTAATTCAATATTGAGTATTGGAAGCTTTATGGGACACAAATTTATATATTGATTGGTTTCAAACTTCAAGTAGATTGATTTTGTGGTTTACCTATTTTAAATTTTATGATAGGCAAGGCAAAGTCTTTAACCATTTTTGCAGTTATAATCTGCTATTAATGTTTTCTTATATTACTATTATAATTCATTTTATTGTATGTGAAATTCATTTCTGATTTTAATGCTCCAAAAATGAGTTTCTGAGGTCTTGTTACCATCTACAGGAATTGTACTATTGTGAAGAAATAGAGAAGATAACATTCTATATTTTTAAGCACTTAGTATGTGCTGATCACTGGAAATATGGTACTTATTTAGACTCTGAAGTCTCTTCCCCAAAGCAGTTTATATTTAGAGGGGGGATATAAAGATATTTAAGTCAGTACTAAATAAATAATATACATTAAGGCATTGATACTTGATAGGCAAAGATTTGACCTTTTCACTTGAGCAGAAAATTTAAGGGAAAAGATCTGTGACTATTTGTGGGAAACTATTTCAAAAAGAAGAAATAACACCTTCAGAGGTTATAGTTGTGAATGAGACTGACATGCCAAAGTCACAATTAAGACCACGTGGGCTAGACTGTGGTGGATAGTGAGTTGTGATAAAATACAACTGCTCAGAAGGGAGGGGTTTCATTACAGACCATGTGGGTCTTGCATCCTAGAATAATGAATTTGGCTATTATTCTAACCCATATCTGCATTATTTACATATTAGAAGATCACAAACATTTGGGTGGGTTGCTTCGAATAGAAGTAGGTAAGTAGAAGAATGAGGACTGACTTGGTATTGAGTTCTCAAGAGTTGATGATGACTGGGAATAAGGAGAACTTGAAGATGAAGATGATTAAAAACAACAACAACCTCAAAAACCACAAATTTGACAATGGAGTGATGGAATCTAGAGGAAAATTAGGTCTTGGGCCAAAGAAGGAGAATGAATTATTAATTAAATACAGTTTGACATGAATATATGTTGAAGTGAAGAAGATATGAATAATTGTGATTTGGAAATTTTAAATTTGATTTACCTATTAGACATCACAAAAGAGTTGAATAGGAACAGGTGGTTATTTACGCACCACTGGAGTTAAGTCCTGTGGGGAATAAATTTAAGAATTCTGAATCACATGAGTCATGATGTAATGTGATAAACATCTTCACTGATATGTAGTCCAGTTGCCTAAAGGCCTTGCCAGCACAGGAAGGGTTTTACAGAGTAGTTACTTGGAAAAAAAAAAAAAAAACATTTACAAGAGAAAAAAGTACTCAGTGTTTATTGACGATTTATTTTCTGCCAATCTCTACGCATACTACTACTACTATTATTCAGCTTTCATTGCTACAATGAAAACATGACATGGTCAATTCTTCAGCACATAGGCTTTTGTGGGACATTTAATTATAAGCTATAGTATCTTTTCCCTGATACCCAAAGACTCAGGTCCATATCACAATGCAGAGTTCGTTTAGACCATCTCTGAGAATGCTAATGTCTTAACTGTTTCAGTATTGCTCCAAGTCCAAGTATAAAATGTCTTCCTTGAGTCTTACTTAAAGTAAACTAATCTGTGAATCCCTATAAAAGTAAACATAAATAAATAAATAAATAAACAAACAAATAAATAAATAAAGTTATATACTTGCAAGATATAATGGTGGGACAAGCACAAAATATAATCAAAAAGGAAGGGATAGGAAAATATTAAAGAGGGAATGGATTAAAGCAGGATCAAAACCCAACAAGGAAACCATTAAAACTTAAGGGTCCAGGTCCAACATCCAGGCACATTGTGGTAGGATGTGTGCTTTCAAGGGCCTGGGAAGCCCATTTATATAACTTTCCTGTTTGTATTACACAAGACCATTCTATTGACCTGGCTTTGCCTATAAATTTGCTGGTTGGGTGTTGCACTTGCAGGCATCTCTGCCTTTCTCGGGTCCCCACTGCAGCTTCAGCTTCACTCCCAAAGCTTCCCTACACATCAATTCTCTGGAAGGGATCATTTTAGGGACTCCAACACCAAAATATACTGCCTGAACTCCCAGTTTGTTTTTGAATTTCACGAATAGTGCCAAAGCCTTATAAGTCTGATATTCCAAACGTTTATAAAACCAGCATCATGTGGATCATGCCAAGATCTGCCACTGACTTAAAGTTAGACCTCGGTCCACTTAAGCAATGGCTATAGCAGACACTGAGTGTTCAACTGGCTAAAGAGGAGAAAACAAATACTGATGAAAGAACACTCTAGGCGTTCCTACATAAACAGGGCAACTCAAGTTTCTTTTCTCAAATGATTTTCCATCTCCACATCTCAGGGCCTTGTGTTTGTAGTGCCATTTCCAATTTCTAAGATGCCATTAAGTCATGTTTCCTATTGTCTTGGTGAAAAGAACTGGACTTCTTTTATTGGCACAGGTGCCTGCACCCACCTTGGCTGCACCTTTACACATAATCCTCTTTTGCCAATTTTCAAATTTCCCAATTCTTAATGCTCCCTTTTTTTTTGTATAGGGGAATGAGAAGTACAAGGGATTGAACCCAGGTGTGCTTAACCACTGATCCACATCCTTAGCCCTGTTTTAAAACTGTTTTTGGAGACAGATTCTCACTAAGATGCTTAGGGCCTCGCTTAAATTGCTGAGGGTGCCTTGAACTTGTGATCCTCCTATATCAGCCTCCCAAGTCACTAGGATTACAGGTGTGCACCACCATGCACAGTCACTACTCTGTTCCTTTTAAGTCCAGGTTCTTACTGTATTTTAGGTAAAACAAGCTAGTTATATTCTGCTGCTGTTAAGCCTGACCTCCCACAAAGGACACAGTTTGGGGACATAGTCTAAGTGCAGCAAAATTCACTGGCACAATATATCCAGGATGGTTTCCAGTCAAATTCGCAATGGAGTCACATTTCCATTTGACATCTTATCATCTGGACCTTTTGTGTTTGCAGGCCTAACAGCACTCTGGTGTCTTAGCTCTGTGAGACTAACTTGTTAAATCCTCTTACAGTATTCTAAAATTTATCTTGCCTGATCCTCCAAAATTTTCCCCACTCTTTCTGAAAATCAATTCCAAAGGTTTCTCCACATTGTCTTAGGTATTTAACCACAGCAAAAATCCCACTCCTGGCATCAATTCTCTGTTAACCAACTTGAGAAGATATTTTTGATTCATAATTTTTGTGGTTCCTGTCCATAATCAGCTACCCGCTAGGAAGTGCATGAAGATGAGTGCACATCCTGAAGCAAATCCATTCACTTAATCATGAATATGTGAAGTAGCAAAGAGGAAGGTGCCAGAGGCCTATGATCCCTCCAGGGACATACCCCAATGACTTAGAGACCTCACACTGACCTTCTTAAAGTTTCTACCATCTCCCCAAAGCACCACTCTTGGCACCAGGCGTTTAACAACAGGCCTTTGAGGGACCTTTAAGATTAAAACTATAGCACTATTCAGATTTTTAAGGAAATAGAAGCACAATGATAATAGATACCAAAGGCTATGTAATTCAATGAACCAGAGTTAGAACCCACTTTCTTTTAATATAACACTGGTATTCTTTTCCATTTTATTCCTGCAAATCTTGGTTTTGCCCAATGGAGGAGGAGACAATATCAAGAAGAAACAGAGATACAGCTATAGTAAGTGATGTTGCACAATGTCTGTACAGAGGTCTCTTTGAGCTGAGCTGTGGTATGTGCAGGGCTGAGGAATGTTAGGAGTCAAGGATAGAGAAATGAGTAGGAACAAGGTGACAAGCCGAAGATGGCTTCTCAAAGATTTTGACCTTGATAATACAAAATGAAGGGCCACTGAATGACTTTAAGACTGCAAATGGCACTATCCACCTAAGGATTAGGGAAGATCAAAAGTGGTTATGGAATGTTTTTGGTGGTTTCCCCTATTCTTTGAAATTATATTTTAGTTAAAACAACTATTTTTATCGTAAAAAAAGTTTGTACTGAAAGAGTAAAGAAATTGCATGATGGATTGCTGATGCTAAGCTAAGTTGCTTTTAATATTCCCAGTTTACCCTAAAAAAATCTTAGAACATGATTTTTTCAGGTTTTAAATATAATTTTAATGAAACCAATAGCAAAACAATAAAATTTCTTAACAAAACAAATGAAATTCTAAGGACTCTTATGAAACTTATTTTGTCTACAATAATTGTGATTTTGATTGTAATTATATTATAGCATGTCATAATTATGTAACAACAATAAAATTCTGATGTTAAAATCAAACAAAATTTTCAGAAATCTGAATATTTGTAAAGAAATTAAAATACATTGTCTTTTATTCATTCCCTATATGTATTACAGTAATTTATATAACTTCATCTAATTTATGTATGCTTAAAAGGAGCAGATACTGTGAACACAGGTATTTTACAAAGTTTAGAACAAAGACTTCAAACCATGTATATACTAATTTGTGTAGTAATAATCTGCTGAGCAGATTTCTAATTTCTAAGTTCTATGTGCTTTGAAAAAAATGAATAAACCATTTCTTACACCTTCCTTCAAGGAGCTGGCAACACATTTACATACTTATTTTCAGTCTCATGAAAAAAACACCTTTCTTTTTTAACAAACCTGACTTCAGTTAGATGAAGATTTTGGAGGAATCTGAATTTCTTCAATGTTCTGTATTGGACTTAGTACTTTTGCATGTCTTAAAATAATCTCACTCTTGACAAATAAAAAAACAAAATATGTTATTGTTTATTTACCAACTGACAAAATTACCTATTATGTAACAGATTATATCAATCTTTATAGAGTCAGTGAATAATCATGATTCTCATAATTCTGCTTCTTTTGCTTAAAAACTCACACAGAGGGATATTAAAGAAAAGGAATTCTTTAATGTGTCAAAGCACATTAGTGATGGTGATTTTTCATAATATTTAAAATAAATAATAGCAGTGGAGGACCTATAAAACAGTAACAGTCACAGTCCTTAACCTGATCTTTTATTTCACAAGTTTTGCTTTTCTTCCACTAGGTGTCAGTCATACCCAGCTCTTTGAGATATTGGAACTAAAGCAAAACATCATTTACATCTGTTCTAGTTAATGTGTTTTCCAATAGAAATTTACCTGGTTAATTTATAATAACAATTTTGAAAATGTGTGGTTTTCTTATGGCAATAGGAAAACTATTAACCAGAGAGAGAAGAGTATTCACAATAAAAACTTTGCAAATCAATTTATAAATGTAGTTCCTTCAAACAATATTCTAATACTCAGCCCTTTCCCTTCTATTACAGCTAATGTATTATAAAGAACTTTGCATATTTTTTTGCATTTTATATATAGGGCCTGAACATGACTTTCATAATGAGCAATGAATTTCAACCTTTCTACAAGGAGCTGGGAGAGCATTCAGTTGTCCTCCATTTTCAAGGTCTCTACAATATTAGGAAAGACCAAGGAATACAATCCAAAATATCATTCCATTGCACCCATGTCATTATTGATTTGGAGTTATTCAAAACGGGTATAAGCTTCTTTCAAACAAAAGTCACTGAAACTTGTGGAGACAGACAGATCCACAAAGGCTTAGAACTGTAAGGGTTTATTTACTATTTGCCTTTAATTACATTTTTTGGCTTTGTGAAAGGACAGAAGTGTCTGAAGTGACATTTCAATAACTACAATCTTTTTGCCAGTTTGGAAAGAAGAATGGTGGGTAGCTAAAAGAAATCTTAAGGATTCAAGAAACTGTAGCAAGATCTTCAGGTTTGTTTTGCAGTTGAAAGGAAGACTAATTGAAGAGATAGAAGACACTGAGATAGGAGAAGTATGGCAAGGCAGTATGACAAGGATTTGGATTTAGCTTGTGACCAATTGGGGCCTAAAAATCAGTTTTCCATTTAGGTTTCCCCTTCTTCTAAAGCAATTTGGTACAAGTGAGTGGCTTGTGCAACCTGTGTAGCTGGAGGGTCAAATATATTATAGAGCAAAGAGCACTTCTTTAATCATACTAAAGATGCCTTCCTAGTCATCTTTTATATATTACCTCCTTTAATACCTTCATTCCTATCTTGATCAATTTAACTCTTTGCCTAACTTATATTTCATTTTTTACTGTAATTAGTTATACATAATGGCAGAATGCATTTTGACACATCATGTATAAATGGCGTATAACTTCTCATTCTTCTGGTTGCACATGAAGTAGAATCACACAGGTTATGTAGTTATATATGTACATATGATAATAATGTCTGTTTCATTTCACTCCCCTTTGCTTAATCCAAAGTAACTCTATTCTTCCAATCCTCCCCATCCCTTGCTGTGAATTAGCATCCATATATCAGAAAAGACATTTATCCTTTGTTTTGGGGGGATGAGTGGCTTATTTCACTTAGCATGATATTCTCCAGTTAAATCCATTTATCTGTAATTACTATCATCCCATCCTTCTTTAAGGCTGAGTAACATTCCAATGTGTATATGTATAGCTCATTTTCTTTATCCATTTGTCTGTTGAAGGAAACCTAGGTTAGTTCCATAGTTATTGTGAGTTGAGCTGCTATAAACATTGATGTGACTACGTCACTATATTATGCTGATTTTAAGTGTTTTGGGTATAAACTGAGGAGCAGAATAACTAGGTCAAATTGTGGATCTACTCCAAGTTTTCTGAGGACTCTCCATACTGCTTTCCATAGTGGTTGTACCTATTTGCAGTCCCACCAGTAATGTATGAGTATACCTATTCCCACATCCTGGCCAACATTTATTGATGCTTGTATTCTTGATAATCGCCCTTCTGACTGGAGTGAGATGAAATCTTTTTTTTTTTTTAATTTTTTATTGTTGGTTGTTCAAAACATTACAAATTTCTTGACATATAATATTCCACACTTTGATTCAAGTGGGTTATGAACTCCCACCTTCACCCCATACACAGATTGCAGAATCACATCAGTTACACATCCATTGATTTACATATTGCCATACTAGTGTCTGTTGTGCTCCGCTGCCTTTCCCATGAGATGAAATCTTAAAGAGGTGTTTTAGTTAGCTTTTTCACTGCTGTGACTAAAGGATCTGACCAGAACAACTATAAAGGAGGAAAAGCTTATCTGAAGGCTCACTGTTTTAGAGGTCTTAATTCAAAGAAGGCTAGCCCAGGGCTCACAGAGTATCATGGCAGGAGAGTGTGGCAAGGGAAGCAGCCCATATCAGGAAGCAGAGAGAGAGACTCCACTGGTCAGATTCAAATATATACCCAAAGCCACACCCCTATTCCCACCTCCTTAGCCACACCCTACCACTTCAGTTAATCCCTATCTGTGGATTAAATGACTAATTGGGTCAAGACTCTTAGGACCCAATAATTTCTCCTCTGAACCTTCTTGCATTGTCTCACTTGTGAGTTTTGGGGAACACCTCACATCCAAACCATAATAAATGCTTTTGATTTGCATTTTTCTAATTGCTGGAGATGTTGAACATTTTTTTTTCATATATTTGTTCATCAATTGTAGTTTTTTCTTCTGTGAAGTGCCCATTCATTTCCTTAGCTCATTTATTGGTTGGGTTATTTTTTTATTTTTAATTTTTTTGGTGTTAAGTATTTTGAGTTCTTTATATATCCTGGATATATGCTGTATCTGATGTGTGCTTGATAAATGACTTTCTCCCATTCTCTAGGCTCTTGATTCTCAGTCAAGTTCTAAAAGATCTTCAAAGAAGAATTAACATCAATACTTCTCAAATTATTCCATGAAATAGAAAAGGAGGGAACCCTCCCAAACTCATTCTATGAGGCTAATATCACCCTGATACCAAAACCAGACAAAGACACATCAAGAAAAAAAAATTCAGATCAATATTCCTGATGATCATAGATGTAAAAATTCTCAATATAATTTTGGTAAATTGCATACAAAAACAGGGATGCAAGGTTGATTCAATATGTAGAAAGCAATAACCATAATTCATTGCATAAATATAGTTAAAAACAAAAATGATATATATATATAATCATTTTAATAGATGTAGAAAAAACATTTGACAAAAATATAGCACGCCATAATGTTCAAAACACTAGAAAAACTAGGGATAGTAGGAACATACCTCAACAACACAAAAGCTATCTATTCTCAACCTAAGGCCCACATGATTCTAAATAGAGAAAAATTGAAAGCATTACTTCTAAAAACTGGACCAAGACAGGGATTCCTTCACTCACCAATACTATTCAATATTGTTCTTGAAACTCTAGCCAAAACAATTGGACAGAAGACAAAAATTAAAGGGACATGAATAGAAAAAAGTATCACTATTTTCTGATGATATGACTCTATATTTAGAAGATTCACAAAAAGTCACAGTAGAAAACCACTGAAGAACTAATAAATGAATTCAGCAAAGTAGCAGAATATAAAATCAATACCCATAAATCAAGTGCATTTCTATGCATCAGTAATAGTCTATGGAAACAGAAATTAGGAAAACTACCCCATTCTCAATAGCCTCAAAAAAAATAGTACTTAGGCATTAATCTAACCAAAGAGATGAAAGACCTCTACAATGAAACTACAGAACACTAAAGAAAGAAATTGGAGAAGACCTTAGAAGATGGAAAGACTTCATATGCTCCTGGATAGAAAGAATTTATATTGTCAAAACGGCCATACTATTCAAAGTGCTATAGATTCAATGCAATTCCAATTAAAATCCCAACATCATTTCTTATAGAAATAGAAAAAGCAGTCATGAAATTAATTTGGAAAAATAAGAGAATCAGAATAGCCAAAGCAATCCTTAGCAAGAAAAATGAAGCAGGAGGCATTATAATACCAGAACTTAAAATATACTACAGAGCAAAAGTAACAAAACAGCATGCTATTGACACCCAAACAGACATGTAGAACAATGGTACAGAGTAGAAGACACAGAGACAAACCCACATAACCACAAAACTACAGTTATGTCATAGTAGGAAAAGGTGTCAAAACCATACTGGAGAAAAGATAGCCTATTCAACAAATGGTGCTGGGAAAATTGTAAATCTATATGTAAAAAAAATGAAATTAAGCTCCCAACTCTCAACCTGTATGAAACTAAACTCAAAATGGATCAAAGTCATAAGCACTAAAACAGAGAATTTTTACATAATAGAAGAAAAAACAGGCCCAAATCTTCAACACTTTGGCTTAGGATCTGACTTCACTAATGAGAGGGCCTTTAGAATGGGACAAAATCTTTATTTCAAATTTAAAAATTTTTGCCTCCTTTTCTATTTTTAAAAATTTTCTGGTTTCTTCATACTTGAAAAATATTTACCTCTCATTTATTTAGGTAAAAATATTCACTATGTTTGTGTTTGCAAAATTTTGGTTTTTACATATGAGAACCATTGGAGAAGCTATAATATTTATGTGTATTACATTAAAGTTGGGCATTCTGTTAGCTTGTTTACTTATTATTTGTAAATAATTGTTCTCTAGAGAGAAAGCCATACACTTTTGCATGCTACTGGGGATTTCAGACCATTCAGGCAGATTTAATGACTAAAAAAATAATTTAGTTCAAAATTCACAAAAGATAACCATTGACATAGTTTGAATTTTGGTTTTAGGTACAAAACATTAAAGTGTTATGCTGGAAAAACATCCAGTAACACCTAGGTTTCTGTTCTGATCCTTCTTTTTATTACTTCTACAAGGTCAGGATACCGGTACCAGGGATGTTTGCATAATGATGCAAACACTAAATTCACACTGTACCATACAGATTAAAATGCTATCAAGTCTAACCTTTTTTTTTTTTTTCTTTCCTTCTCCCCCCCACCCCCCAGGATCTTTCTAAATTACTTAGGGCCTTTTGTTCTCTTTTTAAATAGCTGAGGCTGGCCTCAAATTTGCAATCCTTCTGCCTTGGCCTCTAAAATGGCTGGGATTGCAGGCATGTGCCATCATACTGGCTGGTTATAGTATTTCATTCTTTCAGTTGCTTGGCCCCAAGTTTCACTGTCAGTCTTTATTCTCTTCTTTTACATTTTACATTGATAGCAAATCCTAGCATTTCTATATTAAAACCTATTCCATGTCTGATTGCTGCTCATTTCCTAAACTGCTATTGTGATGGTTCAAGCTACTAATTTTTATAACTCAAATTATTACAAAGGCCATATCCTTTCTGTTTCAATTCATGCTTTTCTACAATATGTCCTAAGAGCAAAAATCTAAGCAGTCATGATAAGAAGTCAGACAATTTCACCTCTCTGCTCTGAATTCCTTAACGCCTTTCCATCTCATTTAGGGTTAAAGTGTAAGACCAGAGCATACTTCACTGACTGTTCTACATATTTTGTTAATTACGTGGTTGCTTTCTCTCCATAAGCAGCATAGACTTTATTCCCTTCTGAACACAGCTCTATCTCTTTAGCAAGACACTTGTTCTTTTTTTCCTCTATTATCTGTGCTACTATGATTCTATAGCTGTAGGTTTGTTTGCTAATATTGAGTATTTATTTATTTATTTATTTATTCACTTATTCATCATTCATTCATTTGTTTTGTGATACTGGAGATTTAACTTAGTGTCACTTTACCACTGATCTACACTCCAACTCTTTTTTTCTCTTTTCTTTTCCTTTCTTTCTTTTAATTTTTTTTTTAATTTTACTGTGAAACAGAGTCTGGCTGAGTTGCTGAGGTTGGCCTCCCACTTGAGATTCTTCTACCTCAGCCTCCAAATTCATTGGGATTAGAGGTTTGGACCACCATTCTCGGCATCTTTATTTTTTTTTCAAGCATACACTTCAGTAAGGTTTGACCTTACATTTTATTTTTATTTTGATAGTTGCCATTCCTAGTTCTGTTTTTCTTTACTGTTTTGCTTTTCTTTGTGAAAATGATGACCATCTAACATCTGTTTTCCTTACTGTGTTTGTTGTCTGCCCTTCCTATACCTCACAACTGTAATAAGCTCTGATTGAAATGAATGTTTTTAACTTGAGGATCTACAATTTTGTCTGGAAGCAATAATAATTCAATAAACTTTCTAATTAATGAAGAATGAGTAGGTGAATGAATAAATGAATATTTACCATGTACCTCTCCATTTGTCTATTTTTTTTTTTTTTTGTAACTGGAATTGAACCCAGGGACATGCAACCACTAAGCCATATTCTCAGTCTATTTTATTTATTTATTTACTTATTTTTATGTTGAGACAGGGTCTTGTTAAGTTGCTTACATCCTTGCTAAATTGCTGAAGCTGGCTTTGAGTTTATGATTCTCCTACCTCAACCTCCAGAGCAGCTGGGATTACAGGTGTGTGCCAAGGTGCCCAGCTCACTTGTCTACTTTTTCTTCACATGCTTTTGGAAGGCAGAATGGAAAATTGTAGTAGTTCAATAAGTAAATAAATGAAGAATGGATGAACTATTGCTGATGTAGGACAGATAAGGTTGGACCCCCAAGGAATTTTCAGGAAGCAGGTTTATTTAGCTGCATCTAGTCCAGAGGGGGTTAAAGCTTAAAAAAGAAAGAGAGAAAAAAATAACCCTCTGGATCCTCAGTCTGGAAATTCTTTAGATTTATACTTAGTGGAGTGGTTACATGGGATGGGTACATAATAGTTATTCTTTTATCCCCATTTTTAGGCTAGAGAGAGGTTTCACAAGTTTTGTCTGCAAACCTGGCATTTCCAAGAGTGGGAGGTACAAACCACAATGCCCTCCGAAGAAAATTTTTGCTGATATCCTATTGACACCCTTTGTAAAATTCTTTCTGATAAGAAGAGAAGCTTAATTATCTCAAGGGTCATTTTGAGGTGGGGTTACTGGTCTGTTTCATTGCTGTTGTTTGTTTCAAAATTAAAGATTTAGATCTTAAATGATGATAAGTGTTTGGAATGTTTCAGTTCCTATTCATTATAGAGGTGGATATGCAATAACATTGTTTAGATGTATTTTTTAAACAATGCAAATATAACTTTTAAACAAGAAAGAGTAAAACTATTTTTATGTATTATTATACTATACAATTTAATATCTTATTTTGAAATACTTTCATAGCTTCGATCAGTTTTAGAAAAGAAATTTAAAATATTGTGTTCATTAATTTTTATTTTACTATACTACTAAAGATAAACATATTTAATGTTGCCTAAATTTCTTAAAGTTTGTATATACTTCTAAATAAACTTTGCTTTTACAACTTACTAAAAATATTCTTAATTTTTTGCAAATGGTAATGGTTGAATTAATTTGTACCACATTATATCCTTCTGTTTTATTTTAAAAAATCCACAAACTAGCAACTTTATTAAACCAGAATTTACCTAGGAATGTTTTTTAAAATGTAATTCCATTTTAGATAATTTTAAAATTTCCTTCAGGGACAATACAATTATTTTTCTTTGTCATTTATTCACAAGTTGTTTTTCTTCCTAAATGACCTTGTTTTGAAAACAAATAATGTTTCCTGTATCTCATTAACTGCACTGATGAAAAAAACATATTAGCCACAGACTGATTTTGACCTTTTATAACATTTTATAGTACAATTCTTTAGAAAAATATTAAACGCCATCTAGCAAATTGCCCATCGATTTAATTAGACAGATTGAAAATGTCATCACTAATTTTTAGCATTCAGCATGATAAAATAATAATTCTATTCAGGATTTCTCTCATTACCAATTTCAGTTGAGCAGTATTAGATATATTATTTTGTAAGAAACAAATATTTTAAAAATATTAAAAGCATTATCTTTACAAATGTTTATTCTACAATATTGCCCTATTGTTCTTACTTGGAAATATTTCAGGAATATAATTCACAGGTAGACTAAAAACAGCTTTACACATGGGAAGATGAGGTCTGACACAGAAAACTGGGATGTACTCTATAACCTAAATTTTAAAATTCCCAACAATTAGATCATGATAGCCTTCTAATCATTTCCTTATTACAATAAGCTTTCTCTTTTTAGTCTTTATTTTGGGTACTGGGGGTCGAACCCTCTCAATCTTTTTCACTATTTATTTTGAGATAGATTCTTGCTAAGTTGCTGAGCGTTTCCCTAAATTACTGAATCTGGCTTTGAACTTGCAATCTCCCTGCCTTAGCTTCCCAGTAAATACTAATATTCCTGGAAGATAAATACAATTGATCACACTTTATTATAAATTATGTGTTATTTATTTCCTTTATAGCACCAGAAAATAGTCCAGAAATTGATTATTTACATTAGTATAAGGAGGATATGAAGAACTAGGTTCTACAGGATGTTGCTGAAACTTTTACATGGACTTGGGAAAAGGTGGAAACTAAGTCTTTTCCCCAAATATTAGCAGCATCATGGGGACAAGTGCCTTGGACGTTTGCATGTGATATTTTCCCATCACTTTTCTTTGCATTTACATATGTATCTGACACTTGTAAAATGAACATAAATACTTTTAGAATGCACATAAATCCTAGAGTCATTTAAAGTTCAAAATAAATTTACCCAGTAGTTGAATGAGAGTCCCATTCTTTAACTTCTACCTTCAGAATCATTATAAATAATGAATTTTTGATTAAAAATTAATAAACCCCCATCTTTGAATATATACATATTTATTCTCCTACTTTACAATGATCAGTTTCTCACTTAATATAGTCTTTTTAATTAAAAATATACAACAAAACCAAGATTAAGTTAATTTCCTCTGGAAATATTACAACTAAAACTTGCATGACCATTGATCAAATGGATTTGGATTTTATCATTTTTCCTTACAGAGAGATACCAGAAAATGTCTCCTTGAACAAATCTTAGGATGCAATTAACACTAATAAGTAATAATGTGGATTTTTATTAATTAATATTAATAATTGTGGTGGGAGCCCAAATAATTCCACTCATGCAATCATTCTCTCTCCTTCTGTATCCTCAGTTACATGAGAGTTACTGTAATTAAAAATCTTGGTCCCCAGTTTCTAAGGCTTAAAATCTCATTGGGGAGAATTTAGGTGCATATAAATTAGTGAACAAAAATTAATTAAAACTTGATAAAACATGCTTTTGAAGGATTCATTGATGTAGGCAAGCAGAAAATGGCAAACATGGAATATATAATAACAGCAGTCATTACAAACAAACTCCTTAAAGATAATATGTACTAAGCAGACTTTAAATTAGAATGGGATGTTGGTCTTAATATATACTAGAGGGAGAGGGGGCAACATATGTGTTACCAGGTGAGAGATAATGATATGGAGATAAGTCCACTTGTCTACACTACTGTACAAAAATTTAGACCCAAAAGAAAAGCTATAAACATAGAAGTCTATACTGAAGGAGTTACAATAATCTTTAAATATAGGTGCCAATGTTTAAATTTGTTTTAAAGGAATAATACTAAGCTGATATATATAATTTAGCTGGTACATTGCATAAAGATAATGTTCTAGGGAGATTATTTGAACTAAATTTTTCTTAAATAATATCTACTAGTTTTTCAGAATTTGAACCAGATACTATATTATTGTTATCCATTTATTATCTTCCTTAATCTTTGTGACAAACGTAGGAACTAGGTATGAAAAAATAGCATCATGCCTCTGCAGATCAGAAAACTGAGGTATTGATATTTGAATATTTTTAAAACCATACAGTTAGTTAGGAGCTAGGATCTGGACCCAGACTACTCCATGCTTTAAGAACCATAGAAAGTCACTGATAATTTTAATCCACTTTTACATACATCTAACTATTTTTGGAACCATTATATACACAGAAAATTGTTCTAATTTCTTTATGACACTATTTTTATATTCATCATAAATATCATATGCACATAAATTAAAAAGCATTAAGTGGAAGCAATTTGATTAGAAGGGATAAATTACAGAATTCAAATCTATGCTGTTGAAGTCCAATCCCCAACAACTCTGATCTAAAACTACTTCTACTGGGAACATAAACTTTTATGGATTCTTCTTATTTTTCTCCCTTCAGGATTGATGTACAAAAAGATATCCTTTAGTCTATGCTTTCAGTAAAAAGAAATGGGTATTGGATATTATGCAAATTCTGTTTCATTGTAGACTATACATGCAACTATATAAATATTTGGGGGAATTTATTGAAATGGGATTGAATATTTTTTCTAGGTAATGAGAAAATCTTATTAAAAGAAGTGTAACTAAAATTAGGAGTGATGAATGCCTACTATATGTGATGATTTATGGCAAGTATGTACATATATTTCCTTATTCAATTTTTATGATCATACCTTAAAACAATCTATTTTATCATTTTTCAAATGGAAAAGGTGTGGTGAGCCGCTTCTGCCGTTTATGCAAATTATGGTCGCCATTACAAGATGGCGCTGGCTCCGCTGTGGTCTGTGACAAACAACTCCTTATTTGGGAGAGTTGGCGCATGACTTTTCATCACCCTATGAGAAAGCTCCACGTGGCTGCTTTGCATTGGGGCTTGAGATGCTTTATTAAGGCTGGGAGGGGCATCCGAGAGAGAGAAGAAGAACTATCAGGGGCCTGAATAAAACTGCTGAAAGAAGATTCTTGAGTTGCGTCTTTCTTGCGGGCAAGAAGTCGCGACAAAAAGGCTTTGGCTTATAAAGGTTTACTAACTCACTCAACTAACAATTGGCAGATCCTAGATTTAAATGTAGATTTTTTTAAAATTTCAAAATCAATACTTTTAGCAACTTAATGACATTAAAATCATGCTTGGATTGAATAATAATCAAACTATTTTAAGTCTATGTATATTTTCATATATAATTGTTATTATCACATACATATATATAGTCCATACCATTGTTTTATAGTCAGAAAATAGTACATAAAATAGATCATATCTTGAATATATTTCCTCTCTTTAAAGAAATAAATAATCCTTTGAGTTAAAATCAATTCTAAATAAAATATGTAAACCCTTCAGTGTGTGTCCCTGTTTAGAGTTTTCAGTGTTAAGGCTACTATTCTACTATATCCTGCAGTTTCAAAGTAGGTCTGAAAACTAAGTCTTACCATTGCAGTATTGACATATACATTTGTTGCACTGGTTTAATGTTGGGCTGATTTATAAGTCAGTTCACATAGTTTTATGGAGAGTTCATTTAAAGTTTACTTTTGTAGAAGTACTTTTAATGCTCGTATTATATGTCTAACATTTTTCCTTCCCAGAAGGTTTTTCTTAGATGTTTTCCTTTGTTGTTGAAATCAATTTCAAGACATTCAGACATTCTCCAAGTAAAAATTATCTTTCCTTTATTACCTGAACTCTCTCTTAATGTCATGAATTCTTCCAAATTATTACACAGAAGTTTCTTATATTTGATTCAGATTTTTGTAAAACCTCTCAAATATGAGCTTTTGAAAATAAGTTCAGAAGGAAATTGGTCTGAGTCCAATCTGATTCCAGGTAATTAAAGGGCAAGAAATAGAGTGCATGGATCACTAGGTTTTCTACTTAAGGAGTGGCAGTTCAGCTGGATGGTTAAAGAGTCATGCAAGTGTCCATCCTCACTGTCAATGCTTGCTTCTACACATGAATGACTGTATGTTTTTTTCACAAAGGCACTTAAGCTCCCTGCCTGTGGGTTATCCATGTGTAAAAGAGAAATACAGTAATCTTCCACTTTCCAAAAATGCTGTGGAGAGTTTAATTAGTATTTTCAAACAGATTTAGAAACTTCAAATTAAATGTAGGTATGACAATTAATTTATTGACTTCATATCATTTAAAGAAAAGATTCCAGAGACATATCTCAAACATGAGAGAAGCAATTTTCCATGCAAATAAAATCACTTCATATTTTAAAAAATATATAAATTTCTGGCAATATTTACTATCTAATAACATAAATGGCTGATATTTATTGAGAAAGATTCCATTTTAGTCCTTTTATCTTCTTCCTCTCTCCCTCCTCCTCCTTCTCTTTTTCCTCCTCCTCCTTCTTCTTCTTCACCACCCCACCTGTTTGCACAAGTGTTCCTGAATCACTCAACTTCTGTGAATTTGTCAATATTCTTCATTTCTGGTAAGTAGCCATTTGAGTACTGGACATTGCTTGTTCTAATTGGTAGTCTTTTCTAGTAACAGCACAACTGCTACTGTAAGAATGATCCATCCAGTGCTTCTGTTTTGGGGAGAATTTTTCCCTCTTATTTTATTGTGTTTGTGAAATGGAAAATAATATATTACATGACTTTATATCTTCTTACTTCTATGATGGGTTAGAACTTGAGGGCTTCCAGTCTAAACCAAGCCAGTGTTGTGTTTTGGCACAAGGAACATCCAAGTGTTGCAAACAAGTTAGGAGACTTAAAGCTCTATTTGGAATTGGAGTTTGAAAATAACTTGCAGTTTTAGTGAATTAATCTTGGAATGTAATAGCTGCATATTCACTATCCATATGTCCCTCTCACTAACACCATCACAGGTTCACTTGCTTATCAAAATAGATCAAGTTTCAATAGGAGAGAATAAGAGTCAGTATATGTAAAGATATCCAGTGATAGAATCCTGATAATATTTGAATCCCTGGGCTTAGAAATCACTGTCTTTTCTGCAATTTAGTTATGAATTAATAAATCCCAGCAACAGATTATATTTTTGGATTAAGTTTGTTAGTATTGGGCTTCTGTTGCTTAAGATTTTTAAAAAAATGGCATTAGTAAATACACTATGCTTCTGAGAAATAAAGCAGTAAAATTAACAGAACATAAATATATGTACACAATAAAAGAGAAGTATATTTTCCCAGGTAGTTAGTGATGCATTTATGTTGCTTAAGATTTTAAAAATGTACTGAATACACTATACTTCTGACAAATAAATAAGTAAAACTGGTAAATCATAAGTATATTTATGCAGGAAAAGAGAATTACCCTTTCTATTTTTCCCATGTATTTTATCATTTAAAAAAATACCATATCTGAACATTGGGCCTGATATTTACTTAAGCTGAAGTGAACACATTTGTCTGTATTATTCATAATGGATTTGGTGTCTGAGGAACAATAAAGAAATATCAAATAAGGTAATGGCAATTTAGGGAAATCCAGTTATTCAATCTAATCCATAGAAATAGGATAATGTTATGGTTAGGATATGAGGAGTCCCTCAAAAGCTCATGTGTAAGACAATGCAAGATGGTTTAGAGAAGAAATGATTGGTTTGTGAAAGCTTTAATTCAATCAGTGAATTGAAACCCCCCCCAATGGGATTAACTGGGTGGTAACTGAAGGTAGGGTGTGCCTGGAAGAGGGTCACTGGGGGCATGCATTTTGGATTTTTATTTTATATTTGGTGAATGGAGTCTCTCTGTCTCTCTCTCTCTGCTTCCTAATCATCATTTTCCGCCATGATGTTCTGCCAACATAAAAATGTATTTAAGTTCCTTCTCATATTAAACATAGAGTTTAACCCTTGACTCAGCAATTCAACTCTTAGTTATATTCCAAAGAGAAATGACAACACACAATTGCACAGAATTTGTACATAGATGTTCATAGCAACATTATTCCTTTATAGCATAAAGTAGAAACAGACCAAATGAGTACGAAATGATGAATAAGTTAACAAAAAATAGCTTGTCTGTTCATTGTAATATTGTTCAGCAATAAAAAGAGAAGAGGTAATGATATGTAACATAATATAGATGAACATTTAAACCACTATGCTAAATGAAAGAAGCCAGTCACAAAGGAACATATATTGTATGATTTCACCTACATGAATTATAGAAAAGAGAAAAATCTATAAGGAGAGAAAGTAGATTAGTGGTTGTTAGGTGCTCAGGGGAGAGGTAAACGAGGAATGACTGCTACTATGCAAAATGGAGTTTCTTTTTGATATAATATAGTATCCTAAAATTAGACAGCATGAAATTTGCATTAACTGTGTACATACTAAAAATCTGTACAATGTCCTTTAAAAGGATAAATTTTGTTGGGCTGGGGACGTGGCTCAAGCAGTAGTGTGCTTGCCTGACATGCGTGTGGCCCGGGTTCGATCCTCAGCACCACATACAAAAAAAAAAAAAAAAGATGTTGTGTCCGCCTAAAACTGAAAAATAAATATTAAAAAATTCTCTCTCTCTCTCTTAAAAAAATGATAAATTTTGTGATATGTGGAATGCATATTAATGTTAAATACTACTGTTAAATACTACTGTTTAGCATACTACTGTTAAAAAATTAAGTTTAACTTTCTTTAAAAGTAAAGGATATTAAGACTTTAAGAAAATCTGATAATTTAAACATAAAAATTAAGACCACTGACAAAATAATCATGACCCTTAATACATCAATCAGTGAGGAAAAGTTTCAAAGAAGAAAATATGAAAATCTTCTAAAGATTTAATTTAAAAATTACAAAGTTCAGTACTGTCATAGCTAACTAGATCCCAATATTTCTGTTATTGCCTTCATTATCTTGTGAATTACCTATGTGGTAACTCTGAAGAACTCCAGCTTTTCATTCAGTTTCTTAGTTGTATTAGATGCATAGAACTTCTCATTGCCTAGACACATCTTATCTTCCTGAAATATTAGTCCTTCTAGGCTAATCAAAAACAAAGCTAAAAATAAAAAAAAAAAAACAGTTCTAATTATTCCAGTATATTTCTACAATGTCTCTTTTTATCTAAAACAATAGTGGATATTTTGTGACTTATAGTTTTTTAATATCTGAGCAAATGAAGATCTCATCACAAGCAACATAAAAAAGTACATAATGTCATCTATTGTATTCTTGGTTGATCTTTGGCATATTCTAAACACTCTGCTTATATTATCATTTATCCTAATTTTCAAAAGGCTTCAATGCTTTAGGCACTATAATCATTTCTAATTTTAAAATGGAGTAACAGCACAAAGAAGAATTAAAAAAATTAACTAGACCACAGGAGATTAGTGTCAAGCCAGGGTATGAATTCTTAGTCTTATGCTGTAAGACTTTCCATTTGAATATAATCTCTTTTCCATGTTATAAGTAGAACATCCAAAAATGAGAAATATACAAAGATATATACTTATTACATGTAGAACATGGCCTCCATAGGTCCTATTGGGCCTGGATGTTTCAATTTTTTTTCCAGCCTGTTCATTAAAGCAACATCTCTATATAATGTACTCTGCCACTGAGCTATAGACCAAGCCCTGAATTTTTCAATTTTATTAGCCAAAATATGTCTTTTGTTTTACTGATTCAAAAGTTTCTAAATTATTTAAAACTATCATGATTCCTTATAAGTCATTCTTTACATAGAATCATCCACACCCTTCCAACAATGGCATAACAGAAGGTCAGCATGAACATAGAGAGACAAGTGACAAGTAGCCCATGTTTTAAGACAAAGTTGAAGTCCCCATTTATTTCTTTGTATAACTACTTTTATAAATAATGTGGGTGAAAAATAAAATCCCAAGTATGTTCCTTATATGTACTTCTGGAAGTGCTGTATTGAGAATTTTTTTTCAACATTTATTGCTTAAAAGATAATAATTTTTGCACTTGTTTGGAACAGATTTTTTTTTGTTGTTATTTGCCGCAGTCTGGCTGGGCACACAATCACGAGCCACCACACAGCTTGTAGATTCAAACAGCAACTCTTTATTCCCAAACTCACACCAGCCGTCTACAATCACGTTCTGGGGAAATCCACGTTCTCTGCCCAAATCTACCTCCACTGGGCTTCTATCTCCCAAAATATACTGTCTGAATCCCGTGAGAACTCAAGGGGAACTCAGGCAGCAGGATATGCCCTATTCCCAGCAGGAATAATCTTAAACCTGGAACGCCCTAAACTGGAACGCCCTAAACCCAATTATCCTAAACCGGGAACACCCTAATCTGCCCTGGTCCTTGAGCAAGGTCACCTACATGCAATGTCACTGCAACATGGGGTACGCTGGCAAGGAAATTGTCATACCTACTTGGCTAATGGCTCCCAGCATCNTGGATTGTATGGGATTCCTGTTATATGAGTAATACCAAATGATGAGCAAAATTGTTTAAAAGAGGTAGAGGTATAGCCAGGACCATTATTGGTTTTTAACTGTTTAGGAACGCCCACAGTGGCAAAATTTTGTAAGCAATGAGCTATAACATCTTTCCTGCTGCCTGAGTTCCCCTTGGTTATTAAAGATGTAATTTCCTTATGGACTCTAATAACTGAAATTTCTGCATCCAGGAAGATTTCAAAAAATTTATGGTATCTAGTGAAAAGTCTCCTTTCCTACCTGTGGAAAACTACAACTCTTCAGCTAAAAATATGAAAATATTTAAAAATCAAACTATGTATTTAAGTAAGCTATTTATAAAATTATATATTGGTTAATACCAATGTAGATACCATGGGATTATTAGTTTTATTTTTTATTAGAATGGTTAATTCTGGGGATTAAGAATCCATATAAATTAGTATGTATATATCATTGTGAGGAATTTAGAAATAATGTCAATATACTATGATAACATATATATGAATATAGATAGACATATAGATAAATAGATAGATATAGATATGGATATTCCACTTTTTATCAGATAAATAACTAAACATGACAAAATTAGAATGGTCTGAAATTTACTGCTATAGAAGAAAGATTTTCTTGAAAGTCAGAAACATTGCACATTTGCCTATGAAAATGCAAAACACAAGGAATCCTAGTATTTTTATAAAATATTTGTATTTCTAGATTATATTCACATTTACAGCAAAATTCAAGGAAGGTACAGAGTTAACTCATTTACAATTCATTCTTACACATACATAAACTTCCCCTTTAACAACATTCTCTACCAGAATATTACATCATTACAATTATTGAACTTACCAAGAAACATAATCACCCAAAGTTAGAATTCATTCTTGACATGACATGCTATATGAGTTTGAACAAATGTTTAAGGATATGAATAAATATTTATAGGATTTTTTTGTTTGTTCGTGTTTACAGGTGATTCTAAGGATTAAACTCAGGCCTTGTTCATATTAGGTAAGGTCTCTATCACTGAGCTGCACACCAGTCCCTCATTATAGGATCTTACATTGTAGTCTCTCTCTCTCTCTCTCTCTCTCTCTCTCTCTGTGTGTGTGTGTGATTATGTTTGTTTTTTTGCTACTAAGGATTGAACCCAGAGGCACATTATCACTAAGCCACATCACCAGCCCTTTTTATTTTTATTTTGAGACAGGATCTCTGTGGGAAGCCATTCTCACAGGTGATTTGAGTTACCTCCCTGGCTGGGTGAGAGGCGCTTAGACACAGCCTTGTCAGAGCATTCCCCACCCTGTCCCAGGTGCGAGGGCTTGTCGTGTAGGGGTGTGCTTGACCAGTGATCCGAAGCCCAATCACTGACCCTGACCTTGGAATACTGCCCCCCTGGACCTTCATTGGATGGAATTTTCCCTTGAATTTTTTGTTCCCCAATAAAAGCTCACTCCTTGGCGTGTTCCCTCTCTCTAGCTGGCCTCTCCTCTCATGTTAACCTTGCCACCGCATTAGGTGGCTGGAGGCAGGAGCTAGGAGGAGCCATCTCTGAGCTGGACAAATAACCTAACGAGAGTTATGTCTCTTTAATTTTAAAACTCACTAGTTAATTTTTATGCTTTCAAACCTCTATTATGAAGCTAGCGTGCTGGTTGCATGGCTGAGATCTCACTAAGTTGCTTAGAGTCTTGCTAAGTTTCTGAGGCTGTTCTGCAATTTGTGATGCTCCTGATCAGTCTCCTGAGTCACTGAGATTTTAGGTGTGTGCCACCACACCCAGCTCTTACAGAGTATTTACATTGAACTAAACATCAATACCTCTTAAAACTCTGGAACCCTATGGTCATTTTACTGTCTCCACAGTATTTCCTTCTCCAGAGTGTTATATAGTTGGAATGATGCAGTCCATCGCATATTCAGGTTGTTTTCTTTTGTATAGCAATGTTTACTTTAGGTTCTATCCTCCATTTTCTGAATGTACCATAGTTTACCTTAATAGTTAATTTTGTTTCCATTCACTAGTAAAGGACACTTTGACTATTTCCAAGTTTTCTCAATTATGAACAAACCCACTATAAATATCTATTGTATGTTTTTGTATGGATATAAGTCAACAACTTTTTTGGTAAATACGAAGGCACATTGCTAGACCTATGATAAGAGTATAATTTGGGGATTTATCTTAAGTTTTCTGGGATTTTTATAGGACTGCATTTTATATTTAGGACTACGATCCATTTTGAGTATTGTGAAAACTATGAAGACTGTACCTAATTTTTTTCTTCCTTTTTACTGAGGAGATCTAGTTGTTTCATCACCATTTGGTCCACTGAATTCCCTTTGCTACTTTGTTAAAAAAAATCAGTTGACTATATTTATGTGTGTCTATTTCTGAGTTCTCTTTTCTGTTCCATTGATGTATTTGCCTTTTCTTTCACCATTATCACTCTGGTTGGATTATTCTATCTTATATTAAATCTTGAAGTCAGGAAGCATCAATCCTCCAACTTTGTTCTTACCCTTCAATAGTGTGTTGGTTGTTCTAAGTCTTTCTGTGTCTTCCTAAAGAATGTATAGCTACTTATATAGTTTATAGATACTCACAAATTACTTGGTGGAATTTTGAATAAGATTTGATTTGAATCTCTACATCAAATTGATAATTTATATCTTGACAACATTGAAACTTCCCAGGCATTAACATGGACTCTCTACATTTATTTCGTTAGATTTTGTAATTTTTCTCATATAGGCTTTCTATATATTTTGTTAGATTTATACTTAAGAATTTCATTTTTAGAATAGCTAATGTAAGTGATATTGAGTTTTAAAATTTCACATTGAACTTGTTCTTAGCTAATTTATCGAAATGCAGTTTAATATTTTATGATAATCTTTTATACTGAAAATATTATTAGAATTCTTATTGCCTTAACTGCTTATATATTACAGGAGTTTTTGTTTTGTTCTTTTTAGAATAAATGCTTCCATATTTTGTACACAGACATGTCATTTGTGAACAAAGATTAATGTTATTAATATCTTCCTGATCTTTATACGTTTTATTTCCTTTTCTTATATACCTGCAATATGATGTTTAAAAAGAGTTGTGAAAAGAAACATCCTTCCCTTCTTCCTGATCACAGTGGAAAAACTGAGTTTTACATCATTAAGCATGATGTTAACTATAAGGTGTTTGTAGATATTTATCAAGTTGAGGAAGATTCTTTCTGTTCTTATTTACATGAAAAATGGGTTTTGCATTTTACGAAATGCCTTTTCTACATCTATTCATAGTGTTCATTTAAGCATATTTTTGTGATGGATTCACCGATTTTCAAATGTTGATCTAGATCTATGTATCAAGGATGTGAAAGAAAAATGAAAATTTTCAGAATCAAAAAGCATTGGTTTATGCCTACCCTAACAAAAACGACAGAAGTTTATGAAAAAAAAAAGGGGTCCTATACATAATTGCCTGAAGATAATTTTCCAAACAAACAAACAAAAACGACTGCCAGAAACACAAGTTTGCACAGAGGCTACTGCAATCTTACACAAACATTTCTACTAGGACATCTACTTAGTAATTGTCTGGTTAACCTTGGATGAATACCACTCTTGATATTAATCATTGTGGCTAAACATAATTGTTTGAAAATATCTGATATAAATCCACCTTAATTTTTCATTTAAAATTTTATCTTTGCTACTTGGATGTCATGGGTAATTTTTAGTACATTATTGGCTTTGATATGCTAGTATTTTGTTGAGAATTATTTCATCTATGTTTTTGAGAGCTATCAGTTTGTATTGTTTTGGCATTGTGGTAATGCAAGAGGGTCACAGTTCTTCTGTTACTGATGTTTCACTGTCTATAAGATCTATAATGATGTCCCTTATTTTATTTCTTTTGTTAGTAATCTGTGCTTTCTCTATTTTCCTTATTTAATCTGGATAGAGGCTTATTGATTTTTTTTTCCAAAAAAAAAAAAAAAACTGCTTTTGTTTCCATTGGTATTCTCTATTGATATCCAATTTTTAATTTCATTGATTTATGGTCTATTTCTTATTGTTTATTTTCTTCTGCTTATTTTAGATTTAGTTTTTTTTCTATTTGCCTAAGGCGAAAGGTGAGATAATTGATTTTATCTCTCTTCTTTTTAATTAAATTCAGCCATTGCTTAACCACTGAACAACATTCCCAGCCCTTTTCTACTCAAGGCTATAAATTTCCCCTTATAGTAGTACTTTTACTGCATTTCACACATTTTATAAATTGTGTTTTCATTTTTATTTTTCATAACATTTTTAAATTTATCATGAGAATTCTTCTTTGGTGCATGTATTATTTATACATATGTTTTTTATTTTCCAAGCATTTGACAATTTCTTAGTTTTCAATCCATGCTTTAATTCTATTGTGTTTTTAAAGCAGATATTTTAAGATTTCTATTCTTTTAAAAAATGTAAATTAATTTTATGGATAAAAATGTTTTATTTTTGTGAATATTTAATGTGACCTTGAGAAGAGTTTACACTTTGCCTTTGTTGGAGGAGGAGTCCTGTAGATATTGATTATAATGACATGATTGATAGTATAATTGAATTCAACTATGTCCTCTCTGATTTCTCCCTGCTGGACATTTGTTTTTAAATAGAGGAGAGCTGGATGCTCCATCTAGGACAGTGAATTCATAAAATATATATATATAATTATTATATGTAATAATAATCATATATAATATAACATTATATTTATATAATTTCATATTATGTATTATATAAAAATATAGGAATATATTTAATAATATAATTTCCATATATGAATATATAAGATATATAATTATTTTATGTAAATTATATGTATATATTATGAATCTATTGTCCTAGTTGGAGAATTCAGCTCCCCTCGATTAAAATAGTTATAATTTATTATATATAGATATAATATATTATATATTATAATTTTTATGTATAATATAATATATTTTGTTGTTATTGTTGTTGCCTTGTACTCCTTCACTGCCTTTTATCATTTTAATTGAGTATTTTATGTGACTGCATTTTTCTCTTAACATATGAGTTATACTTTCAAAAAAGTATTGCTGCTTTTAGTAGTTACCCTAAAATTTGCAATATCCATTTACAAATAGTTCAAATCTATTTTCAAATAACATTGTGTTGCTACACAAGTGGTGTGACTACCATATAATATTAAAACAATCTTGCTTACTTTACCCTTGTGTCTATGCTGCCATAATTTTACTTATGCATAATTATATATTTTACTTATGCATAATTTTCTAGAATTTGAAAATAATATCCCCTTAGATATAGTGGATTGTTATTGTTGATTTTTTTTTCATTTATCCAATTCAATGTTTTCTGAGCTTTCTGGATCTGTGAGTATTTGATATTAATTTCCAGAAAGTCGACATCTAGATTATTTTAAATGTTTTCTGGTTTGTCTTTTTTTTCTGATATTCATATTATGCATTTATTATATCTTTGATATTATCCCACAGTCCTTGGTATTCCATTCTCCTTTTCTACTTCCAGTCTTTTATCTCTTTGATTTTTTAGTTTTGGGAGCTGCTACTGACAAATTCTCAAGTTCAGACTTTTTACCACAGCTGTATCTATTCTACTAATATATTCGTCAAAGGCATTGTTAATTCTGTTCCAGTGTTTTTGATCTCTAGAATTTCTTTTTTGTTTGTTCTTAGGATTTCTATCATTCTCTTTACATTGCCCATATGTTCTTATGTGCTGCCTACTATATTTATTGAATAACAGCATACTGGGGCCGGGGGTGGGGGTGCAAAATGACAGTCAGTGTAGGTAATAAATGATTATTTATTAAGATCAGATTATTTAATAAGATCAGATAGGGACTGGTTCCAAAGAAAAGAGATAAAATGCTAAAACCTCCAGAGCCTTTTCCACTGCCCCTCCACCTGTTGCTAAGGTTACCTGCCTCCAAGGGATTGTTCTTCCCTGCAGGGAATTTTAGGAGTTGTTAGGGAAAGTCCCTTGTGCCACCCCCTTCCTGCTGTACCCCTGGGCAGCTTTGTTCACACCAGTCAGGATGGGGAGGAAAAGCAGGAGAATAAAGAGAATCTAAAATGTATAAATGGTGCAGAACACCCCCACTTCCTCTGACACCCAGCTCTGTTGCCCCTTCTCTTCAGAGAAGTCTATCTCTGTTCTATCCTTTGAATAAAACTTGCTTTCTACTCTGGCCTCAGTATTTCTTGATGTTCAGTTTTCACATCAGGGAAGCAGGACTGGGCCCTGATTCTCATCAACAGTATCAATATTAGTCATGATTGTTTTAAATTTCTGGTCTAGTAATTCCAATATCCTTGCCATGTCTGGTTTTAATGCTTGCTCTGTCTCTTTAAATTTGTTTTGTCTTGCTTTGTCATTGGATATGTCTTGTATTATTGTTATTATTACTATTGTTTTGATAGATGGGCATGGTGCTCTAAAAGGAAGGAACTTCTATTAATAGGCCTTTTGTGATATATTGGTAAGATTGGATGGGAGGGAAAGTGTTCTACAGTTCTATGATTAGATCTAAGAAGTCAGCCTATGCTTTTGGTCTGTGAGCTTTGTAGGCATTTCTAGTTTCTCCCCTTTTCTTGTGTAGTACAGATTGGATAGTGTATTTTGGAATTGAGTATTTTCCTTACCCAGGTCATTAGCCTTTGATAATACCACAGGCTTTGTTTAATTAGCTTCACCTGAGGGCAAGGAGTATTAAGAACAATAGACTAATCTGCTATATTTTAAAATGATTCTTTTGTCTCTCCCCTTGACAGAAGCATGAAGGGAATTTTTCTTTGATACTTACTCAGGGAACCTGGTTGGTCCTAAAGGTAAATCTCACAAGTCTGTGGGTTGCACGTTTATAATTGAGTCTCTCTGGAGTTTTCACTTTCCAAATTGTTGTCACCAAGCCCCTAGCCATTCATCATTTGTGGTTCAGGCTTTCCTACCCAGAACTTTATTCTCCTGAGAGTTTGTGTTCAGGAGTCCCTGCTCAAGTAATCCATGGCTCCCTGTATTTACCAGTCTTTTCAATCTTGGAGGCACCTTTGTTCTGGCTGTGCTAACCTCTATTATGAAATGATGAAACGTTATTTTTCAGTCTGTTTAGTTTGTTATTGACTTTCAAGCCCTGTACATCTAGAACTGGAAATTGAAAGCTACATTATGGTTTTAAAAAGTAAACAGCACTCTTTTTATAGACATTCCCAAGATATAATTCCATAACTCAGAATGGTTTTTGACAAGATTTGGAATATTGAGTTAAAAACATTTGGAGATATTTGAGATGTTTTCTGGAATTCTATTTGATATAATAAGTATGTAAAACCACAATTGTCTTTGTTCCTTATCAGATAAATTCATACCATAGTTTAATCCAGACAAAGAATTCAAAAATGCATTTCAAGTTCTTTTTTGACTCACAAGAGTATACCTAATTATTTTTAAGTATTTAATTGCTTGTCAAAAATAATAGGAATAAAATTTGTACAGAACACTGATAACATTTTTCTAAAATTATTTTTGTTCTTCAGAGTTTCTTGTGTATTGCTCTTTTACTAATACATTGTGACAGGTACTGTCTGCTAAATCAACTCCTGGATGAATAGAGAAGGAATAAGGAATCTGTTGAGAGACACCTTGTATCAATGTCAGTGTAGTGAACACCATTAATTTGATAGGAAAGGTGTCTTGCCCTTTTTTACTCTGATAAGTTTCAGAGTGTCAGTGACATTCTTCATACCTTTCCATGAGAGAGACCAAAAAAAGGAAAGACTACAGATAAGAACTTACATTTTATCCAGTTTATGAAAGTGCTTGATTATATTTAAAAGGTACAAATTATTTGTCTTGCTTTTAATCTTACTGAATATTTAAGGCTTCATTAGTTAATATCCTGAGTATTAAATAAAAAGCAATGAAAATTCACTTGAATAGGCTTATAGAATTTTCAGTTTATAACAGATGTGCTCAGTTAGTTTGAATTTCTTCTGAATAAACTCTGAACAGTATCTACAACTCTCCAAAAAGAAGTTCTAGAATGAATGCCTTAATTTTGGAAAAGCTTCAGTATAATAAATAATCTATAAGTTGACTTGTAACCCAAGAAATTAACATCAAATAAACGTAACTATAAGAGTTTAGGACTACATTAGGAAAACCATTAAGTATTTTACAATGACAAACACGATTCACAAAAACATAGTTCTGTCAATGTATGTAGTTGCATGGCATACATTAAATTTATTTATATCTTTCTTTAACTACTGGCTTGTTTTGTCTTTTTTTCAATATCAGAAAAAAATGGTAATCTGCAAGTACTACTGCAATTTTTATTTTTAAGTCACTTTTTAACCTACTATTAGTAGCATAATTGCATCATAATGAATTTTTTTTTCAAATATTGATCTAGGACCATCTGATTGTTGCTCATTTTTGCAGATCCTGCGGTGTTTATCCTTTAGCCTACTCAAATTCCCATGGCCCCAGCTACAGATATTTTAGTGTTTTATACTCTGTGAATTGTTTGAAAAATCTCTTTATTCTTAGTTCCTTTTGCATGAAAAACAACAAGATAAGGTATGGATAAAATATTAAGTAGTCTATCAAAGCACTTGACAGAGTCAAATAATTCCATAGTACTTTATTATATAACTTTTTATTGTACATTTCACTATTTTTAATATAAAGGACAAATGCTACAAAGTTACATCAGTGTATAATCTTATTTGTGTGAGCACCAATGTTAATAATTATCTGTTGTATAACCTAATGTTAATTCTATAATAATTCTTTTCTACTTATTTTATATTTTAATTTTAAACTTATTTATTGTCAACAGAGATGAGATATTCCATTTTGACAATTTTTTTTACTTTGAATCTCTAGTATTTAACATCATACCTAGAACATGAAGCTAAGTATATACATAGTAATTAAATAAATGGAAAAATCATAACTACATTGCTTGTATTTATCAGGCTTTAGCTAGTGTTTATAAGCCTCTCATTCACAAATTTGATGATTTTAGCCTCCTTTATTTCCCACTGCCAGTTTATGAAGACAATACTCAGGTAATTCTAATTAAACAGATAACAACTGAAGTCTATTCTCCTAAAAGGTAAGTCACGTTATATATACTATCATAACATCATATTTACTTTATCATCTGAATGAAAAATGTGAAAATAAATTTATTATTCATTTATTTTTCATTCAGTCTTCTAATAATAATTATTACACAATATGGAATTTACTCTCTCCATAATTACTTTTTTTTTTTTTGTAGTCCTGGGTATTGAACCCAGGGCCTTATGCATGGGAGGCAAGCACTCTACCAACTGAGCTATATCTCTAGTCCCATAATTACTATTATGTCTTCATTTTAACTTATTTCATTTTTATCTGAACTGGTATGATTAAAGAAGTATATTCATTTCTCTTTTTCCCATAAGAAATATCTCCTCTATAATCACCCAATTGCTATTTTTATTATATAAATAATTTAAAGTATATTTTCCTTTACTGTGTGGTAGATACAGTGATGCACACTCACCAAAAAGTTTTATTTTTCTCTCAGATACAATCAAACACTATATTTCTCAACTCTTTTTTGAAGAATTGCATGTATTATAATCAGTGATATGTGAAAGGAAATTTTATCAACCAATCCTTGAACTAGTTTCTAAAATCACCTATGGATTTTCAATATCTTCATTTTCCATTTTATTCTCAATACAGTCAGGAAGGAAATTCCAGATCTTAGAAAGAAAATACTGAGATACTGAGTTCCTTCGGGTCAGTTGTGTAAAGAAGGATGCCTGAGGGTTGTGTTGGAGCACATCTGCCTCATTTGGATGGTGTTTTTGAGTGAGTAATAAAAGTTTATTGAATTATGCCATTGAGAAATGTGGGATTATCTACTATGGCAACATAGTTTAGAATATTTAGACTAATGCAAGGACTGGTATCAGATAAAGGTGTTATTTTGGCCATAAAAAATAATCTGTAGCAGTAGTTTAGCATTTAGGCAGCAGATGGCTAGGAAACTAATATCACAGGCTAGAAACTTTGTGATTCATGTTATACAGTTGCAAAACATTTGTTAAAACTGTCATCTACAATATTTTGTAGGCAGAAAAAAATGTATTCACTTGCCTGACAGTTCTAGAGAAGAGTCAGAAAATAGAATTTTAGGAGTATATGCTGGCTACAAATGACTATTTTTGGAAGGGTGTTTGTAGGTATTCTGACCATGGAAATGTACTGGAAAGCGTTCCTTTGGTGAGCATCTCCTGGGGGTGACTGGCACTCTGTTTCCCATGCTTGGAATGCCCAGCAGTTTCTTCTTGAAGGTAGTAAGATAATTATACAGGTGCAGTATCTAGTTTCTATGGTAATATCTTTGGAGAAAAGGGCTCTATGTTATAATTAGCCTGGACTTTGATCTCAGTTATCTAGCACCTGGGATTAAAGGAATACTAAATAATAATGTAGTCATGGTACTAAGGAGCTTTGTAACTTTTGATATAAATCAACGTGGCTGCTTGGAGGGGCAGCCACTCTTTCTTTTCCTTTCCTGCCTACTCATCCCATCTCTGTGTCTCCTTTTATTTTCTTTACAGTTGTTGCAAAAGATGGATTAACAAGAAAGAATTGACTGATTGGAAAGAATTCAGAAGTTTAACACTTTACAGGACTAGAAAAGTTTGTAATTTTTACAGTGGAAAATAGATGTGAAGGGAAATTTTGTATAACAATAGCCCTGTAAAAGTTAACACCTGAAAAAATGTCTTGGAATAAAATTTGAATTTCAATTGGTTTTCCTATATCCCCTATCACCCAAAACAATGAAACACTATGAAACATTTGTTCTTCTGAAATTTGTTTAGTGATTTCATACCTTTGTGCAATCAATATTGTAAAATCTCTTTTATCTGCAATTACTTTCTTCCCATTATCCAATAAGATAAATGTTTTTTGAGATTGAACTCAGGGACACTCGATCACTGAGCCACATCCCCAGTCCTATTCTGTATTATATTTAGAGACAGGGTCTTACTGAGTTGCTTAGTGCCTCACTTTTGCTGAGGCTGGCTTTGAACCAGTAATCCTCCTGCCTAAGCCTCCCGAGCAACTAAATGGAAAGGATAATCATGATTAAAAACATATATGGTGGGCTGGGTTTGTGGCTCAGTGGCAAAGTACTTGCCTAGCATGTGTGAGGCATTGGGTTGATTCTCAGCACAACATATCAATAAAGAAAGAAAATAAAGGTCCATCAACAACTAAATATATATATATATATATATATATATATATATATATATATATATATATATATAT
>NW_026000108.1:48879397-48904986 GCF_001458135.2 Marmota marmota marmota | reverse complement strand
TATATATATATATATATATATATATATATATATATATATATATATATATCAAAAATAGCTGTTAAAACTAATGGATAAAATGTTGATGATGAACAAGATATGTACATTGTTAAAGTATGCTTCCTATTCCTAAATTGCTTAAATATTACACAAGTAACAGAGAAATTTAGAGGGTGCCATTTAAATAAGTGATTAAAATTTGCATCACTAATATGTTCCAAATTAATGTCTTATGACTCTTTATTTATTACACTGAAGAAGAAGCATTAACTTAGTATTATTGTACAAAATGTGTATCCTGATCCAAGTGCTGAAGATCTATCTCCCATACCCAAATGGAGGGTCATTCTATAAATAAATAACATAAGTTCTTAAAAATATGAAAATCTTCGAAGACAAAAAAATGACTAATAAATTAATCTAGACTAAAGGACATAAAATGGCATGAAAGTTAATATAATGTGACGTGTAATCTTGGATTGAATATTTGTTCAGAAAATTCTAAGGAGCACATTTTTGAAAACATTTTTTGAAATAAATTTGAGTAAAATTTTGGAGTTTGCTGATTTTGATAGTTTCATTAAAATTATATAAAGAATATTTTATGTTAGGAAATACACATTACTGTGTTTAAGAAAAAGGTATCATGTTTGTAAATTATTCTCAAGTGGATTTTAAAATAATGGTGATAGTGTACATATATGTATATCAATGTGTATACATACATACATACATACATGTGCATATATACTTGTGTATCAGAGAGAATGATAAGTCAAATGTGGCAAAATATTTTAATTTCTAATAGGACTATCTAAATGAATGAAGACTAGTTGAGAGTTCTTTACATTTTCTTGCAAGTTTTCTATAAGTAAAATCTTTTTTATATTTTTATTTTATAAATAAGCCTTACTTATTTGTTTAGTTCAAATTTAATTTGCATTACTTAGTTGTTTAGTTCTAGGTGTTATAAGTTTAAGAATCAACTAATCCAGTGAAAGATGACAGTACAGCAGAGAATGTGTGAATTCCAAAGCAACAACAGCTATGAAAGAGAGTTAATACTTTAAGAATTGACAGCATTATTTAAAATAAATTCTATTCATTGTCTAGACATATTTATTACTGAAATTTATTTCTTATTTGGGGATATCAAGAAACTTTATTTAGTGAAAAAAAGATGAAAAATGGAAAGGTTTGTTGCAATTGCAGTAATGGGACCCAGTGAGTTAGTAGGACGGCTCTAAGGACATTGAAACCTCCTTTCCAATGTAAACATTGCCTGGAGGAAATCACATCACACTAAAATTTGCCAGAATGTTGTTAATGAAGGCTGTGTGCATTTCAGCCCAAATTAACTTTGACATTTATTTTACACACCCTAAGACTGATTCTCTGGCAAAATCATCAGAGGAAAGGATTGTTTCCATGCACATGTAAACGAGACAAGCTAATTGCAAATCATGAGACTGTAGGAAAAAGAAATATAAAGACTCTTATGAGTAATGTGAATTTTCAACATCATTTCAAACTATCTCAGATTCACAGTGCAAAAAATAGATTTAATTTCTATAACAGATTCTCAAAGTAATCATAAATCAAGCACTTATATTCAGGTTTTTAATGTGTCCTAGTAATAGCTCAGGATGGGAAATTAATGTTATAATCTTCTTACTAATTATGCTATGTGGATATATCTATCATAGCTACATATATTTTTCAATTAATCACTTACTTAACACATTATTTGTCTCCTAAAAATACAAATGTGTTGACTGCAAGCACTTTTGTGTATAAATGAAAATTAATGTCAGGTTATAGTACCAAACATTATTGAAATGTGAATAAGTTCAACTATAAAATGAATCATTTATTTTTCTTTAGAATACTACATATTCATTTCTTTCTATATGTAATTAAAATTATATCTTCATATCTCTCATGAAATAAGATTCAGTTTGTTCTAATTTTGACAATGAATGAAAACATGGGACCACTTGTTTATTTATTTGTGTACTCATTTATTTATTTACTTGAAAACTCAAGTTATGAAAATAGTTTATCACTTTCCCCTTTGCCTTTGCTTGAAAACCACATTGAGGAAAATCTACAGAAGGAAATAACTTCTATAATAACTATCTTTATTATCTTACATCTATTTTATGAACAACAATTTGTATTTTTATAGAGGACTGCTTTATTCTACAAAACATGACAGAGTCAAATTGCACTTACAATTTATTTTCCTTAATTTATCCTCTATTTTTTTGCTCTAATTTAGGAAATAAGATTAAAAAATAAACCAGCCAATAAATGTAATATATTAAATCTCTAAGCAAACTGCAAAGAATAAAAATGGTTTTGTATTTTGGTAAGAAATGTATTACAAGCCATTATCTCCTTCTCTTGCTCTTTATTTTGGTATGTGTATACTCATCTTCATGATTCAGAGATTAGTGCTTACTGAGTTACCATTGGTAAGATAAACTAATAAGCCAAGATGGAAAATTGACAATAATCATGCTAATTAAATCAATTAAACTGGGCACCTCAATATTCTCCCCTCATTCATATTAAATAGCAACTGAATTATTCAATTGGTTGTCAGCATTAGTCACACCACTGAAAGAAACTTGGTTCTGACAACCTCTCCCAAAATACCACTACATGATGTGGACAAGCTCTATTTTGCTCCATGAAAACACCCTGCTCTATTTTCTGATACAAAGTTAGATAGTAAACCTGATCAGCATGTGCTTGAGCGTTGCAAAGTTGAGCTCACAATATTTTTTTGGCATAAGAGTGATGGATAATGTCTAACACCAGCTGTCTTTTCAGCTGTGACCCATCATCTAGCCTGTCAAATAGCTCAATCAAAAATATTAGTACAATGTGCTATTCCCTTCGCTGAGAGAAATGCCTCAAGTCACAAAGTTTTCCAATCCCCTCTGATGCTTTATATAAAGCTGTTTCATACCATATCTTCATCTCATATTCATCTTAGATATGGCATATTTAGATAAGGCTTGTGTTGATTGACATCAGACTCTTTTCACATTTTCTTTTTTTCCTTACTAATTAGCAGAGTCGATATATTATTTTACAGCTGTCACTACATTATCAAAGGGTCATATTTATTATTGAGCCTAGATTCTTTATAAGTCTGTTTAGTTTTAGTTTTCAGGTGTAATAGATATTTTTGTACAAGTCTTTTTTCTTGCTAATTTCATTTCCTGAAATAACTCTAAACAAATGTAAATATTTCCCAAAGTAGAGACTAGAACACTCGACTTGCTGTGGTATTTAACATGACTATCTCAATAAATACATAATGTACATATGATCCATTTTTCAGTAACTTCTCAAGCAGGAATGTATTTCCTCCGCCACTTATTACCCCATCTTTTAGACAATCCATCAGCAAAATGAAGCATTGAGTGTCATGCTTTATTGACATTATATGATAAATATTATGAACAGGGAAAGACTATATTTTTAGCTTTTGCTGTACTTGTATTGGCAGTTATATTAAAAGTTAAGAGATATTATATTCACATGACAAAATAAAAAAGAACTGAACTTCTTGAATCAAATTGAATTAAAGGAATAAAGGAACCAAGTCTAGTAATGCAAATCAAATTTATCTAATTTTTACATAGGTGATTTGGAGCAGTGATTATCATATTTCCTTTTGTTTAAGGAACTTATTAAAAAATACTTTATAAAGGATTTTACAACTCAAGTGTTAGTCACCTTTTCATGGCTGTGACCAAAATACTTGACAGGCATGATTTAGAGGAGGAAAGGTTTACTTGGCGCAAGTTTGAGAGGTTTAGTCCATTGCCTTGCAGGAGGTGAGGTGGAGCATCAAGGCTGTGGTGGAGGAAGCTCTGCTCATGGCTGAGTTTAGGAGGAAGAGAGACAAAGGAAGGGACCACAGGGACAATGAGGATTTCTGGGCATGTGCCCAGTGATCCACCTCCTCAGTCATGCCCCACCTGCCCACAGTTACCACCCACTCAATCTATTCATTCAAAATAGGAAGTACTGCTTAGATTATGGAATCTATCTAATCATTTCACCTCCAAACATTCCTGCATTGACACAAGAGCTTTGTGGAAGGGGAATGGACCTCATAACCAAACCATTAGAGCTCTAGAGCTCGCTTACCCAGAGATTTTGATTCTGTGTATTCACTAATTTATTTTCGTTCTATTTATTTCACACACATGGAAAATTATAGTTTTTTACACCCCTTAAAGGTACACCTATGTGATCTGTTCTAACCAACATGTGAAAAGCTGTACACTATATTGCAATATTTATTTCAGAGTGTTTTGGTCTCTCCTCACAGTAATTTAGGGGAGAGTTTCAGCCAACTTGCAAAGACCATACTCAACACGCAGGAAGAGTAAAAATAATCTTTCTTTTTCAAGTAACTATGATTGGGCATTGTGTGCCCAATCTGCAGAACAACTTGTGTGTCGTGATAACACACTAGATGTAGTGTTGAAGTAAAATCCAGAACTTCAAAAGTCTCCCCAGTTATATGTTATGGCAGTGGCACATGAACTGAATTTCATGAAATATTACTGGCTTGGGCTATACTTTTAAAATTTTCAGGAATTTATATGAAATATGACAATCACAGCTCTTTATCAGGTTCTATTATCAAAGTATTAGAGAAACTAACTTAACATTTCAGGTAAGATTTTTGTATTTATTGAATACCAGAAATGAACTGTAAGATGTTTAGTTCTTTTTTATTTTGTCAAAAGAATATAATTGTCTCCTTGTTTTATAGAATTCCTGTTAATATAAGTAGAACAGAAATTGAAACATATTCCTTTTTGGTGAGCACACTCATTTTTGCATTGATTCCTCTCACTTAATCAATGCTCCATCATGTTTTGAAGCCCCATGTGTCAGATAAACTCTGTTACAATCTATGCAAGTGGTATAGTGAACTAAGAAATTCACATGTCAAAAGGTTGCTTCAGTTTCAGAGGTGAATTAAATCCTATCTCATATGAGATCTAAACCACCTTACTAGTTACGAACTAAAGTTTGAGACCATTAGATGCTCTTGTAGTTTAATTGGTAGGAAGATCCAGTGATTTTGTGGCATGGCCTGACATGGTGTCTCTACTCTTTCTGGTGGTTTTCATTTCATTGTAAATGAATGAAACTTCAGTGGCCAGAAAGAAATAAAATAAAACTCCCTGAGTGTCTTCAGTATTTCTAGAAGAAAATGTGGCCGTCTCCAGTTGCAAAATATTAGGATTAGTTTTGTTGTTGTTTCTCTAGATAAAAATAATACTTTTTGAGAGAATTGAAAAGTAGTAGAGACAGCCAGAAATTAGATGTTTGCTTTCATTTATCCATAGGGGTTTTAAAACAGATGGAGATAAGCCAGAAATGATTGCTCTTTGAATATATGAACTGAGAATTCCACTTTCTCCAGGATTTTAAGCTTCAAATTATTTGCTCTGTAGCTCCTGATAAAAGTTCACCAGGGAGAAAGTGTACCTATGATAAATGACATATCTCATCTATATTAAGCCATCTGGTCTCTTCATTTCTACATTTCTATCACATTATATCACCATAAAGCCACACACCTGAAACGTATTATATGGTTTCCCATGTAGAGAACTTAACCAAATTCCCTCATAGTATGAGCCATCATTTTAATAAGTAATGAGTACCTGCAATTTCTCAGTTTCTTTCCTCTGCACCTCTCCAGCACAAGGATATAAATAACTTCATGAAAAGCTTTTCCTCCGTCCCAGAGTAGCTAACTAGTTCAGGAATTACCTTAGAGGCCTCTATGAGATGATGCTTTCCTGAATTCATCTTACAGCTCTACTAAAAGTTACGTTCCAGTCTTATGGGACATTCAATTTTATAAAACACATATAAAAGTTTATTTCATCCTAAAAATTCTTAAGGGAGGTAAGAAAACTTTTTCTTTCATTTATAAAATATTTATTGTTAGGGTCTAGGGTAAACACAACAGCTTCTATATTCTCATGAAGAAGATAGACACTTTTGGGGGGAAACACAAACAATAACAATAAATGATATGCAAAAATATATTGCAGGAGACTGAAAATAACTGGGAAAAAATCAAAATATTAGAGAGACCACAGGGGAATGGTGAAATTTGATATAGGGCTCTCAAGAAAGTCTTTCCTGATATTTGAGCAGAGCGCTGAAGACATGACAAGCAAGTCATGTGGACATATGGTATGTGGACATGTGAAATGCAGGGTAAGCTGATGCCAAGGGCATGAGTTGCAATGCACTTGGAACATTCACAGAACTGCGATGATTCCATTGTGGCTACAACAGAAGGAAACATCTGGGAAAACCACAAGAAGAGAAATCAGAAAAGTAGTCAGGGGTAAGATGTTTTATGAATTTTTAGGGACTATTAATTATCTTGAATTTCATTTTAAGAAAGAAAGCTATCTGAAGATGTAGTTTGAAGGTTGAAACTGAGGATCCAACATAGAATAGTAATAAAATTTCTCATAAGGGATCTCTGGGCTTTCATAAGAATTTTGTTTGTTTTGTTTTATTTCTGATATGCTAAGCTTCTCCTCTGGATCTTATTCCATAAAGCTTCTATACATCCCTTCTACTATCCCCACAAATTCCAGGCTCTTTTCATTCTTTATTTTACATTAAATTTTTTCATCCTTTATTTTACATTATTTATTTTATATTAAAAGAACCAGAATTGTTATTATGACTTCTTTTTAAAATTAACTTTGTAATTATGCTGAACTTCCTCCCTCCTCCTAAGAATTTCACATTATTTACTTTCCAGAACAAAATGGAAAACAAAATAAATAATTTTATACGGATTTTTTTCTGTGAAGGAGTAAGGAGAAGTATTTTGTGGTTTGGAGAATAAGATTCTTTCTATATCTGATTGCTCCTCCCTGACCTATTTTCATAGGAAAATTTCCTTAACTTTCTTATAGTTTAATGGTTTTATTGGCCTTATGTCTTTTTATTCTTAACCATTTTATAATTTTGAGGAAGTAATTGAAATGGTTATTGAACTACTACTGAAGTACTTAGCTCAACACTTTAGTTTTGGGACTGCCAAAAATATTAATGGACAAAGTTTTAATTAAGCTTTATTGATTCCATGGATCTTAATCTACATCACACATGGAGGAGATTGACCTGTGAATACATTTTACCACATTTATTCTTTATTTCCTATGTCTAAATTACATAGTAGAACTGGTAGGATGTATTTTTATGTTTATCTTCCAAAATATCATCACCTGTCAAAATATTTGTTCAATAATAAAATGCTAGAATAACATTCTCTGAAATTTTGAGAGACAGTTTCATGAATAAATAGCAGCCAGCATATTTACCTTGTCTGGAAGAAAAGTAACAGAAGCTCTTTGTGTCAATCAATATGAAAATGTAATTTAATCCAATGAGACAAAAATCAATTTTCCTTTTTTGAAGTTTCAAAGTAGTTAAATATCACCTGTTCTGCTTAATTAGTTTTTGATATTTGTACAAATTCACCTTTAAACTTCATAACAATACAGCCTTTTGTTTGAGCTTCAGATTTCCAATCTCTGTCCTAATTGCATTTTGTTTTAAGTGGCTGGAGAAAGGAAGGTGAAAGCTTTTTCCTCAGAGAAAAACCGTGTTGTTTTAATAACGGTATACCCGCCATTCAGGCTCCTATGATCAGAACATTCTGTGTTGCCTTCCCCAACCACTGGAGTCTATAAATGTAGCTTTGTCTGAAAACAGAAACTGACCATAAACACTCATGGATTTGGAAGATGGTTAAGAGTTTCATAAACTTATTGGTGTTTATGAAAAAGATAAGAAAAGAGATTTGTTTGCAACCTGCAAATTCTTGGATGTTTAATAACTAATATGAAATGGCTTGATCCAAGTCTCTCTCTCTCTCTCTCACACACACACACACACACACACACACACAGGACACATATACACACAGGTGATACACAAACATAATACATGTGTGAATGCATTAATGTATTCTTTATATACATTTATGATGTTACATGTATATTCATATATTGAATTAGGTAGAGCTTAAAAAGAGGTCAAATGAATGTACAAAAATATGCAGAAACATCATCTGATCACATTATCTGCTGTTTGTATGACAACATCTACTGAAACTTAGGAAGTCTCGAAAATAAGATTCATAATTATTACCAAATTTATTTTGTATATTTCAAGATAAAAAAAATGGAAAGTTAGAACCCAGAACATTAAGGATAGTCTCAGCTGCAAAGAGAGAAATGTTGCTTAATAAATGTCATGCCCTTGAAAGGCCTCGTATCTGATGATTGATTGATGGTGATTGGAATGGGGAGGAGATAAGGGGAAAATGTGCCCATAGGCCCAGGCTGGGACAACTTAGATGGGCCATTTCATCTCCCAGTTTCAGAGGACTTGGCTGAGACTGTCATGCTTCCCCTACTAGCTTACTTTTTCTTCTTTTCTTTCCATCTCACTCTCCACCTGCCATGTATGCTGATAGCTAGAATCTTCCCTTATAAATCTCCTGATACTAAACCCTGACTTACATTTGGTTTGCCTTGGAAGATAGCCCTGGGTAGTACTCAAGAATGCATCATTGATCTGATCATCGAAAATCCATGTTTTTTAAGAGAACATTTGATTTCATTATAAGGATTTTGGTTTTGTATTTCCAACCAAATGTTGGATAGCCTACATGTTGTAGTAAAAAGAAATGACAATCATGGCTATATTCCCTGAAGATACATTTACTAGCATACACTGAAACTGTAGGTGTATCTTTAAGTTAATAAAAATGATCTTACAGAGCTGTAGGTAGAGACATAATTAACAAAAGCTGGAAATTTATTAGATAAATGAATACTTTGAGAGCAAGAACAAAGCATGGTTTTTACAAAAATGATCTCTCATGTAAGTAAATCTTTGTTCAAGAAATAAATTTATCCCTGTTTGATACTGAATTTTTTACATTTCTGCTTCTACCAATAGAGATAAAACAAAACCAGAAAAAACTATTGATCATTAGTATGTGTCAATAATTAGACTGAATGATGTATATAAATATTTCATATCATGTGGCTTATAGTAAATCCTTGATGAATATTAACTGTATTTTTTAATAAAAGGGATGGTAAAATATAAACTGGATTACATACTTTAAAATTATCAACTAGATCTATCTACATGCTTTAAAATGTGTAGCTTGTGTTCAAAAGAAAATAAACATTTTGCTATTATCTGAAGACCACTGGTGGTAGACATTGGGAAGGTTACAGGCTGACTTTCATAGCTACTCTTACTGAGAGTTCTTGGGAATCACCCAACTTTGATTATTGCCAAGTGTGCACAGTGGTGGAGAAGTTCCTAAACTCTTAAAAAGTTGTCACATTTTCTAAGGTAGAACCTATGAATAACCCACTTCTAGTAATGGCTTTAGGACGTTTTTTTCCTCAATTTCCCCAAAGATGGGAAGCTTCTATTCATTATTTTAACCTTCTTCCATCCCTGGACTACTCAGTGTGGTTTCATGTTCCTGAGAGATACATGAGGCTAAACACAAAAGATACAGAGTGAGGTTAATAGAAAAATTACTCTTGGCATTTTTCATAGCCCCCAAATGCACATTTTATAACAATTTGGATATCTTGCTACATATTTTAATGTGTTTATGATGTATTAGGGTACAAAAGTCAAATTCACAGACTTCCAAGCCTTATGCAATTTAGAGCCAGTTTTATGACCTTGAGAATATTACTTAACATTTATGGGCTTCAGTGTTTTCCTCTCTCAATAGTAATAATAAACTCGTGTATGTAATAAATTTAGAACAGTCTCTAGTTCATTGAAGTTACTGTATAAGTATTAGCTATTATTAAAAGTTTATCATTGTTTTCATTGAAGTTTATTGTCATTCAACTGGACTAGTTTTCTATTAGTTGTATGAATTTTGGACTAATTTTCATTTTAAAGAACTCCTACCTCAAAATACCAAAAATTTATAACATTTACTAAAAAACCAAATTTTATTATAAACAATCTTGTAATAGTTATGAATAATATTCTAAATAAACAAGAAAGATTTTGTAAATAACACTCATACATCTGATAAAATATATTTTGAGTCATTGTGAGGAATATTTAGTTAACTGGATTGTATAACTCATTTGGTAAATTTCTCTAAAATATCTGAAAGATTACATAATTAGGAAATTTGCTTTAGATTTAAATCTTATGAATATGAAAATATATATTGTTAAACATCTTCTGAGTGAAATAACTAATGTGGAATAGTGACATTTCTTATTGAGTGGATTTCTTATTAAGATTGTCCTCTGAAATAATTAAAAAATAACTTTCAAATTTATGTTGTATTTCAGGAATTTGTTGGGCAGTTTATATGTTAATTTCATGAATTCTATGAAAAACCTCATAGAATTTCTGTAATCTTTGATGACTCTATAAATAGGTTGACTGGCTTTTTGACCCATGAAGATTGGAGACAACAGTGTGAATGTGTCTCTGGTTAAGGTCAGAAGAGGACATCTTTACCTTGAAGGATCCAAAGCTCAGAGCAGTGAGCTATGGGTGAGTGTTGACAGGAAATCTCAGGACAGCAGAGGCCAGAGTAGGGGCAAAGTGGCAAAAATAGAAGCAATTTCAGCCAGCAATTACCTAGCCAGAGGCCAAGTTTATTTCTGAACTCATATTGTATCCTCTGTGGAGATTCCCAGTAATGCACTGGGGAAGTGTCAATGGGGATTGGCAGTGGAACTGTCAACTGGCATGTGCAAATACTGATATTGTTTGATTCTAGTTTTATCCATGCACTGGAGAGAACTTCAGACATTTTCAGTATTGACATGCTTAGTTAGGTATCATTATGATCTGGTTGTCCAAGATAACAAAAATCAGCATGTCTTTTGGAATCTTTTTGAAACATTCAAAATACAAAACATTTATGAACATCAACCTCAATGAACATTTTTTACTAGTATAACAATACAAAAATATGAGGGTTTGTAATCTCTTAAAAATTTTAGAAAGATATCTATCAAATACATTATATACAGGAAGTTAATATTAAATGTCCACCTTTTTTTGAGCCCTTTTTTAATTGGTTGTTCAAAACATTACAAAGCTCTTGACATATCATATTTCATACATTAGATTCAAGTGGGTTATGAACTCCAATTTTTACCCCAAATACAGATTGCAGAATCACATCGGTTACACATCCACATTTTTACATAATGCCATACTAGTAACTGTTGTATTCTGCTACCTTTCCTATCCTCTACTATCCCCCCACCCCTCCCCTCCCATCTTCTCTCTCTACCCCATCTACTGTAATTCATTTCTCTCCTTGTTTTTTTTTTCACATTCCCCTCACAACCTCTTATATGTAATTTTGTATAACAATGAGGGTCTCCTTCCATTTCCATGCAATTTCCCTTTTCTCTCCGTTTCCCTCCCACCTCATGTCTCTGTTTAATGTTAATCTTTTCCTCCTGCTCTTCCTCCCTGCTCTGTTCTTAGTTGCTCTCATTATATCAAGGAAGACATTTGGCATTTGATTTTTAGGGATTGGCTAGCTTCACTTAGCATAATCTGCTCTAATGTCCACCTTTTAAACTAAGAAACCTGTGAGATTCACTTTATCATCTGAAAATGGAAATTACTATGAAAAACAGAATAAGTGCTATGCTCTATTTTTGTAAAAATGAAAAGTGATTAGCTATGGTATATATGATTCAGGGTATTATGAATTTAAGAAGCAGAACAGTTTGAGAATTTATTTTACAGATCATTTAAGATATGCATAATAAAGTTTCTGCTACATTATGCTTAGCTGCTCAGATTCTTTTTATTTAAATTTGTTCTGTGTATCAGAAAGATTGTTTTTTCTCTTTCTAATCAATGAAAATTTTGATTTTTTTTTTGTTTCCATGATTATCTCAACATTGTATAATCCATTTTTACCTAATAAATATTAGTGGTACTATATTCAATAATTTTAGAAATAAAAATAAATTATCTTTTTTGCCACATAGAATAAGTACAATATGTGTAAATGCATAAATTCCATAATGGAAACAAAATAGAATTTTTGACATTGGTAAATTTTATGATTTAGAGATTAGAACAAATAGAAGTAACATTGTAGATTTTATGGTCTGTGTGTAGTGGCTTGTAATAGCAACTGGGTTGTGGTGATTTATATTTCCCAGATTTCCAAAGTCTGAATGTTTTCACTGAAGATGGTCCAAATAGGAGTTTTTTGCACAAGATTTGAAGAGAAGAAGTGAAGTACCAGTATTTTGTAGTTCACATATGTTGTTACTTTTTGGGGGGCGGGTGGTTACTGGGGATTGAAATTAGGGGCACTTGAGCACTGAGCCACATCCCCAGCCATATTTTGTATTTTATTTAGAGACAGGGTCTCACTGAATTTCTTAGCACCTCACCATTGCTGAGGCTGGCTTTGAACTTGCAATCCTCCTGAGCCCCTCCGTTTACAGGCATGCACCATCATGTTGTCACTTTTCTACATGTTCACTCATTTGGAATGAGGCAGCAGCCACACCTGGAGGATCCCCCTTCAGTTTTTCCATTTTCTGAGTCAGATGGTTTGTGCCATGGAGAATGACACTGCACAATCAATGTCACAGGAGCAACAATACTCATGGCTTTCAGCATGTCTCTGTGGGTTCCTCATTATCTTTGTTCTACTCCACTTTACATGCACCATCTCTTTCTCACCATCTGTTGAAGACAACAATGTTGCAGTGAATGTATGACCAGCTACCACAACTAGGGAAAGTCAAATTTTTGTGACAGATCCTGCCTTTTATCCAGAAATATACATTCCACTGGTTCATCTCCTCTGATTAAATATTGGTATGCTTGAGAGCTTAATATAAATTCCCAAAATATTTGAATACTGCAAAGATTCAGTGATGACACATGTATTACCTGTGAATAATTTCAAATTAAATTATTTAAACTAATTTAATTTTCATTTGCATTCGAATTTATTGTGACTGAATGATACCACCACACTATATAGCCAAAGATACCATCACACTATATAGCCAAATGTCACATGCAAAAGCACATGGAAATGGGTTTTCTTTTTTCTTCCTGTTCTACTCACAATGTGTTTTCTAAGAACTCCAGGTTAATTAATCTTATATGTTGAAATTCCATTCAAGTTATGTGGAAATATGCCTTAAGATTATATTTCCTTGATTGTACACATTCTTTAAATGTTCATTGAATTACACGTGTGTATTTTCTTCATTGAGAGCTGTCTTTGAGCATGTAGGGAAATGAATCAGAAGTGACATCATAGGTTTGATTTTTATTAGATAAATTAGAACAAAAGTTACAATCATAGAAGTAGCTTTAAGTTTTATTTTAATTCCCTCATAAAATATTAAATGTGCAATAATTTTAAGCTCTTTTTGAAGATACATGTGAAAAACACAAAGGATTCAGGTAACTCTTTTTACCCATTTAAAATATGATAATTTATTTACAATTAGTAGGTGGAGCTACATCTGTGGATTTGAAAATCCATTAATCTAGTGAAGAAGTTTTAGAGAACAAAATAGCTATAGAAACAAGCTAAAAAATAAGCATTTATTTTTTTATTCCAGATGAAAACTTCAGGTTTCAAATGATAATTAGAAAACGTGGGAGGAAAATGTCCCCTCTAGGCTATAACAGTGATAATTTCTGAAAGAAGCAAAATTATTTTGCTGTGTTCAGAATTTGCATTAGACTCACGGACTAGCAATGTAAGTGTACTATTAAAAACAATGGGAATAGGTTCAATACTATCAATATAAACACAACATTTTCTTCTGAAATGTTTCTCTTTGGTATATTTGAGTAAGGCTAGCTTCAATTTTTCATCAGTGCTATCAACTTACAGTTCTATCCATTTGCCTTTGTCCCCAGACACTTTTATATTGTTCATTCAGTATAAAAAAATAGAAATATTTGATTAGTGACTTTTATCCATAATTTCAAATCTATTATTTTCCTAGTTAGATGTAAACAGATAAGGATCACATTTTGCATTCAACAAGATCCAAAAGACTCATGAAAGACATTGCTAACCATGTTTTTAGAAATAAAAACCTGTCCTAAACTGTGTCTCCATAAGAGCTTCTGATTGTCCTAACTCACAGGAACTCTAAGCATAAACCAACAAATACCACATGCTGGAATTTGGTGGAAAAAAATATATGAGTGATAGTTTTGAAAAATGAATTGAATAAAAACAGATAAAGAAAAATATGATTATTTTAAAGATAATCTTGTAGTATAAATATAAACTTAATTTTACTATTGTAACACTCCACGAGAAGAGCCTAATATCATACAGATGTAATCTATTTCAAAGAGCAGATCCAGGTTTAGTCAGGGAAATTTTCACTGTCTCAACACAAGAAATCCTAACATACTGCCAGTCCTTACACTGGAATCAAATTGGACCCTTGTAAATTATGTTTTATCACTAGATGATAACTCAGTTATAGTAAGTCATCTCAAAATGCTCATACCTGACATTTAGCACAAAGCATGCTATTAGTGGTTAATGAGTTCTCTTATTTTTTCAACAACTTTTTGTGTTCTGGAATGTAATTTATTTATATTTCATACTATGTCCAATGAGTGATAAAATTGCTCTGAAAAACTTAATAATCTCAAGAATTCCAAAAATATTTTATGAAATGTTACTGAAGAAAAATGTAAATGTTAGTAGGAGTTAATGAGAGTGAAAAGTTTTAGCAGATTTGTTTCAATATGGATACATAATAAGTGACAGCTGTATATATCTATATAGGGATGTAGATTTCCTTCTGTGAATCCCAATAGTCACCTCTTTGGTCTCTGCATGCTGTTTTAGATTAATTATAATAAATACCACTGCTACACCAGTTTTATCTGCAGGTGCATATTAAAGCAAGTCTGCATTAACTACTTATTTTTCTATGTTTTAATGTACTCTTTTAAAGTCATTAGAGAAAACAGATATGCCCCTTCAGGTGAAACCCATTTTTGTCTTAAGGGACAGGATGTGATTGACTTTCCCTTTCACTTCTATTTCCTCTTATTTTTCCATTTAATCCCTCACCCATTAAAATAACTATTTGAAGATGGCATTTATTATTGGAAAGTTATAGATATGTTAAGTGAAGTGTGACAAATGAATTCTATAATTTGAAAACCTACTAGGTATCAGGTGGTAAGCAATGACTCTTGCCAGTTTTATTGACTATTAAAGGACATTTTATGGTACATGCTGCTATAGATATTTATTTTCAAGTTAAAACTTGATGTGCAAAATACCACATTATATCTTTCCAGGTTACCATAGACAGCCACATTTTATATATGTTGATAAAATAATATATTTCTGCCCACTGGAACTATTGTTAAATTATTAAAAATAAGAATCAAATGCAAATAATTTTAGAGAAGTCAATTTTTTTTAGAATTTTTTTAATTCAGAAGTAAACAGAAGTATGCCTTAAGATTTACTTCTATTACATGGCAAAGTTTCCATATTGCAAATGAATTCTTTATATAGAGAGTTGTGTATAACAAAGTAGCAAATCTTGATGATTTTAAAAATTTGAAGAAATACTGTATATTATACAAATGTCTTAGAGTTAGCAATTTAACAAGCTTGCCATTTTCTAATTTCAGGTCCATAATATCTCACAAAAACAGATTTTTCACAGGTAAGTTTAGGTTTATGATGAAGGTTGGTGTAAATAAAATGTATATTTTGGACAGTGACTGACACAAAATAAGCCCTTAATACATACAAATTACTCTATATAATTACTTATTCTATATAGCTACATATTCAGATAAATCAATGCTTTTAAACATAAAAGTTTCCCTATTTCAAAGAAATAAGTATCTGATTTTAAGTTAAATCTTTCCCTTTATATCTTTTCTACAGATGTTCATAGTCAATACAAGTATTAAAAATTGTAAGCTACCTGATTTCAATGAAAGAAACTCTTTCTTTCAAAGAATTGTTGGCAAATGTTTGATACTTTTATCAAAGTGATAATAGTATCAGTGTAGTTTTTAATTAAGTGCATTCTCCTCCAAAATTACAAAGATAAAAATATCTGGTTTTCCCTTTTCAATTAAAGTCTGAGACTTATTTTCAAAAAAGTCATTTTATTGCATCTTTTATTACATGGAATTGGGGGGCATAAATAGCCAATATTTTAAAAATCCTATTTGTAGTTGGTGATATTCTAGTTACTATGATAATGCTGCCTGGATTTTCTGAAGGGCATTATTATAAAAGTTTATTGTCACTTAATGAAAATTTTCTTAAAACTCACTATACTCCTTATGTGGACAGTTAGTTTACAGTGCAGGAATGATAAAGGTGGCATATAGGCAGAGAGTGCTGGCATTAAAGAGAGAGTGTCAAGTTAAGATAGAACTGATTGAATTTCAAACATTAGGAATTTATTAGCAATCTCAAAGGTTATGCTTATTTTGAAGTTTCAAAAATACTGTAAAATTGTGCCAAAGATTTTTATACAGTTTTTTTTTCTTTTGCTTAAATATTGGGTCACATCTCAGCCCTCATTTTGTTTTATTATTTTTATAATTTTATTTTCAATTTGTTCTAATTAGTTATACATGACAGTAGAATGCATTTGACACCTCGTTCAGAAATGGAACACAACTTCTTCCTCTGGGTGAACATGGTGCAGAGTCACACCAGTAGTGTAATCATACTTGTACATAAGGTGATAAGGTTCATCTCATTCCACCATCCTTCCCATTTTCACACCCTGCCCTCCCCTCACTCCACTCTGTACAATCCAAAGTTCCTTCATTTTCCCCACCCCCTCCATTATGGATTACCATTCTCTTATCAGAGAAAACATCTGGTCTTTGGTTTTTAGGTTTGGCTTATTTTGTTTAGCATGTTATTCTCCAGCTTCATCTATTTACCTACAAATGCCATAATTTCATTATTCTTTAAAGCTGAGTAATAAAATTCCATTGTGTATATGTACCACATTTTCTTTATCCATTCATCTGTTGAAGGGCATCTAGTTTGGTTCTGTAGTTTAGCTATTGTGAATTCAGCTGCTATAAACACTGATGAAGCTGTGTCACTGTAGTATACTGATTTTAAGTCCTTGGGTATAAACTGAGGAGTGAGATAACTGGATCAAATGGTGGTTCCAGTTTTTTTAATCTTTTACTTCGTAGCATATGAATGATCATTTCAAATAGCATAAGAATATAGCTATCTGCTTATTGTTCTAACCAAGAAATATTATTTAATGTAAGCTCTCAACACTAAATTTTATTACTTAAAAATTAAGCAATACACAATTTGTTAAATATACAAATATTTTAGTTATTTTGGAAACTATAAATACTTTGTCTAACTCACAGTTACATTTTTAAAATGAAAAATGGCTTCTCATTAACCATGGGGGTTTGGTTTTAGGACACCTATGGATACTATGATCCACAGATGCTTAAATCCATAATATGAAATGGCATAATATTTACATACAACTGATGCACATTCTTCCCCATACTTTGAATCATCTTTAGACTGCTTTTGAGCTAATGAAGTATAAATGCTACATAAAGAATTGCTATTAGGAAACAATTATAAGAACAAAAATTCCTATACTTTTTCTGTATAGGTACAAGGTTTTTTGTTTGTTTGTTTGTTCCATTTTACTTTTGGTTAAATCTGTGGACTCAGAACTAAATTATTTTCATGGCATTCAAAAAGTTATTTGGAATTCCAGTCAAATTCCAAAGATACTTTTGTCTTACAGGTATGAAATCAATTCTTTAAATAAAATTAGTCCAAATGATAATTTCTAAAAAAGCCTCTTTACAAATTAAAATACAGAATGAAATATTTATGAAACACTTGAGTTAACTATGACACTTGACTTCGAAATAATTTTTAGATTCAAATTACAATGCTGCTTAAATACTCCTACCTTTCTAGGGCCCTTATACATTCTAGGCGGCATATATAATCAAACTGCTTTCTGGAAATATGAAAGCAGTCAATGATAAACTTTAAGAAAAATATTCCAAATATTCAGCTATAAAAATGAAAAAAAATCTTTCATTTTAAGTACCATGAGTCAACCTGAAGCACGTTATTTTAAATGAAATATGGTAGGCATGAAAAGACAAACACCTCATGGTATTGCTCACAAGTAGAGTATAAATAAGCTGATCTTTGAAGGACCAAATGATGTTTACTTGGAGACTTGTGAGATTGGAAGAGGGAGAGAGAGGAGATGTTGGTTAAAGAATACATAATTGCTATTAGATGGGGAGGAATTCAGAATGTGCAAGTATATAAAGCTGGAAAGTAAATAAGTTACAGCCTGGAGCTTCAGTTGAGAAGAAGAGAATATGAGGTTAATGTGGGAAAGGATGCCGGGAGTGACTGCTAAGGGATATAAAGTTTATTTCTTGAGTGATGAAAATGTCCTAAAATTGATGGTGGTGATGATTGTGCAACTTTGTAAACATTCTGAAAAAATAATGAATCATGCAATTTAAAAATGGGTTAATGTAATGTTATGTATAGTACATATTACATAAGTATTGTTGAACTGTGATGCATTGTATACAGATAGTCTAGAGTGTCCTATGGGTCCACATGTTTTCCCTCACTCCATATTATTTACACATCTTTGGTACAGATCCCTTAAACCTTTGTGTGTGTGTGTGTGTGTGTTCAGTAATGTGTTACATTAAATTGAAATGCTGAAATTATAATAAAAGTAAAAATAATTCATTTCACAGCCACAATCAACAGTAAGAATTCATTGTTAAAGTAGCATGTCCAGTTTTTAGATTTAAAGACAGATTTATAATGTGTGGAGACATTATTCATTGTGTCATCTCCATATTTTAATTTCTTCTATATTTTTATTAAAAATTTTTCCAAATTGCATTTTTTCCTATTTTTCCTGAATTTTTAAAATTCCATGATTACTACTAGGGACCAAAATTTATAATTATATTTATATTTATGATCTGATATTGATAATGGTAAAACAAGTTTATAGTTGTTGAGCAAATTCTACAGCTTGGGCATCATACACATTAGTTAACCTACATTTAAACTTAAATCCTTAGGCTATAGGTAAGTAGATTCTGTTATTATTCTTGATTAACCAATTATGAAACTAAGATTTGGAAATGTTGATCAACACATACACATCAGATAATTACTAATGTTAACAATTTATATCCAATGTCCAAGTTCTTATAGTCTTTTTTGATGTATTATTTATAAATAAATGTTTCTATTTTCTGTGAGTCAATAAGATTCTACAACTTTTATTTTGAAATTGTGTAAATTATTTTATGGATAAAAAATAATATATAAAATATATTATTTCTTCTATTCTAAATAATGCACATTGATATAAATATCAGCAGTTCAGTAAGTGTAGAGAATAAGTCCTTTTAGAGAACATAAAATCCACTGTGTATCTGGTTCTATCCCTTTCCTCTTAGCACCACCCAAGTAATAACTTTTGTCACTGGCATTTCTGCATTTCTTCTAAATCTACTGTGTAATTTTGTAGTTCTAAGAAATGTACACAGGTTTGCTTTGAATATTAAAAAAAATCCTCATAAGAATGATACTATACTACATACTTAACTTTCTCCTTTACTGTTTATTTTGCTACTGCTGATGTTTGACTTGTTATATATGTGACTCAGATTGTCATTAATTTGTGTTTTTCCAGTTCATTTTCTTTTTCTTTAAAATTTATTTATTTATTCTATTTTTATATATGGCAGCAGAATGCATTTCAATTCATAGTACACAAATGGAGCACAATTTTCCATTTTTCTGGTTGTACACAAAGTAGAGTCACACAATTGTGTCTTCATACATGAACCTAGGGTAATGGTGTCCATCTTATTCCACCATCTTTCCTACTCCTGTGCGCCCTCCTTTCCCCTCCATCCCCTTTGCCCTATACAAAGTTCCTTCATGCTCCCCGCAATCCCCATTATGGATCAGTATCCATTTATCAGAGAAAACATTCGGTCTAAATATATATGTTATATGTTATTTTTCATATATATATATATATATATATATATATATATTTTTTTTTTTTTTTTCTGGAAAGTTAATCAGTTCCTTATTACTATTTACTACTTAGCTATGTTCTTCCCCCCCACTCCAGGGATTGAACCCAGGGGTGCTAACCAACTGAGCTACCTCCCTCCAAAACCCTTTTTATTTCATATTTTTGAGACAAGGTCTTGCTATATTGCTGGAGGCTGAGGTTGGACCTTTGCCTCAGCCTCCTGATCCTATGGGATTACAGACATGCACCATTGTGTGCTGTCATATTGATGTTTTCCTGACTTCTCTGGAACACATTTGTGTCATACACTTGCGTTATGTAGGACTGCCTCTCAACTCTATTGATATTTTTATTAATTTGTTAATATAACCTGGTGCTAATTGTGTGGAGATTTAATCACTACTGTCATAATATCTTCTAGTACAGTATGGGATAATTTCTCAACTTATTTTCATTAGTAGATTATTCTCTGCACTAAAATATTTAATATTCTATATAAATTTTTAAATCTCCCTTTCAGCTTCCACATATAATTTTGTTGGTATTATTTGTTGAGTAGTATGGTTTTTACAGATCAATGTTGAGATATTCTACATATGAGTCTGTAGTCTTCCTGTCATTAAATATGTAAACAAAAAATAGGTAAATAATAGGTTTTAGCTGTTCAGTTTTCTTTAATGTTAGTCAATATTTTGTAATAATTTTTATGAAAGTAAATGCATTTTAAAAAACAAATTTTTAAAAAACGTATCTCAATACTACTTCTATTGTAGTCAAAGATATCATGGACTGGTGGTATTCTTTGAAAATCCTGAAAACATGATTTTAACCCAGGACTTAGTTTGTTACATAAATAAATCATATGTACACATATTCCATGTATTAGAAATATACAGAATCTCTAATAGTTTTCACACAAAAATTCCTATTTATGTACATAAATACATTTGCATGGGATCAATATTATTATTTTGTGGCTTAAATTTTCTCTAGTCTTGTTTATATTTGGACCACTTATCATATTGATACTGACAGAGCTGTGCTTGAAATCCCCCATTTTGGTAGAGCACTTACAAAAAACTCAGAATATTTATCTAGAATTATTATTTATTATTGTCAAATTGCTCATCTAGAATTATTTAGAAACTCATTTCTTCTTCTTTTTTAAAAAAAATTTCTTATTTGTTTTAATTAGTTGACATGACAGTACAATGCTTTTAGCACTTTGATATATAAGACAGAGATGGGATATAATTACACATTTTTCTGAGTGGACATGTTGTAGAATCATATTAGTCATGCACATATATACATAAAGTAAAGTCACATATATACATAAAGTAATAATGTCTGTTTTGTTCTATAACCTTCCTATCTCCACATCGCTTCCCCTCCCCTCCCTTCACTTCCCTTTACCTAATCTAAGGTAACTCTATTCTTCTCTAGTGTCTAACCTCATTGTGAATTAGCATCCATATATTGGAGAAAACATGGGCCTTTGGTTTTTTTGGGGATTGGCTTATTTCACTTAGCATGATATTCTCCAAATCCATCCATTTACTGGTAAATGCCATAATTTCATTCTTCTTTAAAACTGAGTAATATTCCATTGAATATATATACTACATTTTCTTTATTCATTCATCTATTGAAGGACACCTAGGTTGGCTTCATAGCTTAGCTATTGTGAATTGAGCTGCTATAAACATTGAAGAAGCTGTGCCATTGTAGGATGCTGATTTTAAGTCCTTTGGGTATAAACTGAGGAGTGGCATAGGTGGGTTAAATGGCGGTTCCATTCTGATTTTTCTGAGGAATTCCCATACTGCTTTCCACAGTGGTTGTACCAATTTGCAGGCCTACAAGCAATGTCTGAGTGTACATTTTTCCCTACAACCTCACCAATTTATTGTTGCCTGTATTTTTGATGATTGCTATTCTGATAGGAGTGAGATGAAATCTTAGTGTAGTTTTTATTTGCATTTCTATAATTGCTAAAGATGTTGTACACTTTTTCATATATTTGTTGATTGATTGTATTTCTTCTTCTGTGAAGTGTCTGTTCAATTCCTTGGCTCATTGATTGATTGGGTTGATTGGGTTATTTGGTTCTTTTCTTTTCTTTTGGTGTTAAGTTTTTTGAGTTCTTTATATATCCTAAAGATTAATGCATTTTCAGAGGTGCATTTGGTTAAGATTTTCTTCCAATCTATAGGCTATCTCTTCACATTATTGATTGCTTCCTTTGCTGAGAATAAGTTTGTAATTTGAACCCATCCCATTTATTGATTCTTTATTTTACTTATTATATTTTAGGGGTCTTGTTAAGGAAGTCAAATCCTAGGCCAACATGGTGAAGATTTGGGACTATTTTTTCTTCTGTTAGGTGCAGGGTCTCTGCCTAAGTCTTTGATCCATTTTGAGTTTATTTTTGTGCAGGGTGATAGATAGAGGTTTAATTTCATTTTGCTACCTATGGATTTCTAGTTTTGTCCACACCATTTGTTGAATAGGTTATCTTTTCTCCAGTGAATGTTTTTGGCACCTTTGCCTGGTCTGAGATAACCATATTTACATGAGTTTTTCTCTGTGTCCTCTATTCTGTACCATTGATCTACAAGTCTATTTTTGTGCTAATATCATGATGTTTTTGTTACTATATCTTTATACTGTAGTTGAAGGTCTGATATTGTGATGCTTCCTGCTTCACTTTTCTTGCTAAGGATTGCTTTGGCTATTCTGGATCTCTTATTTTTCCAAATGAATTTTATGGTTGCTTTATATATTTATAAAAAAATGTCATTGGGATTTAAATAAGAATTGCATTAAATCTGTATTACACTTTTGATACTATGGCCCTTTTGACAATGTTAATTCTGCCTATCCTGGAGCTTGGGAGATATTTCCACCTTCTCAGGTTTTCTTCAATTTCTTTCTTTAGTGTCCTGTAGTTTTAATTGTAGAAGTCTTTCACCTCTTTTGTTATATTGATTCGCAGGCATTCTTTTTTTTTGTTTGTTTGAGGCTGTTATGAGAAGGGTAATTTTCCTAATTTCTCTATCAGTGCATTCATCACTGAAGTAAAAGAATGCATTTGATTTAAGGGTCTTGATTTTATATCCTCTACTTTGCTGACATTATTCCTTTATTAGTTGTAAAAGTTTTCTGGTGGGTTTTCTAGATATAGAATCATGTCTTTAGCAAATAGCGATAGGTTGAGTTCTTCTTTACCTATTTGTATCCCTTTAATTTCTTTCTTCTCTCTAATTGCTGTGGCTAGAATTTCAAGGATGATGTTGAATAGAAATGATGAAAGAGGACTTCCTAGTTTTGTTCCAGGTTTAGAGAGAATGCTTTCATTTTTTCTCCATTTAAAATGATGCTGGCCTTGGGTTTAGCACATATAGCTTTTACAATGTTGAGACATATTCCTACTATATCCTAGTATTTCTAGTGTGTTTTTTTTTTTAATGAAGATGTACTGTATTTTGTCAAATGCTTTTTCTGATTCTAATTTTTTTAATTTTTTTTTTTAGTTTCAATGGATTTTCTTTATTTATATGTGGTGCTGAGACTCAAACCCAGTGCCTCACAGATGCTAGGCAAATGCTACCACTGAGCCACAACCCCAGCCCTATTTCTTGTAATATGATGAATTACATTTATTAATTTCTATATGTTGAACCAACCCTGAATCCCTAGGAGGAACTCCACTTGATGATGGTGCACTATCTTTTTTATACATTTTTGTATGAGATTTGCCAGAATTTTATTGAGCATTTTTCCATCTATGTTCATTAGAGATATTGGTCTGACATTTTCTTTTCTTTATGTGTCTCTGTCTGATTTTTGTATAGGGGTAATATTAGCCTCATATAATTAGTTTGGAAGGGTTACTTCCTTTTGTATTTCATGGAATCTTTTGAGGATTATTGGTGTTAATTCTTCTTTGAAAGTTTTGTAGAACTTGGCTGAGAATACTCCAATAAAATAGAAAATGTAGAAGACAATGACAAATTTCTAGAGACATATGACCTACCTATACTGAATGGGAAAACATACAGAGTTTAAACAAATCAAATTCAAGTAATGAAGGAGAAAACACCATCAAAAACCTACCAAACAAGAAAAGCCCAGGGCCAGAGAATTCTCATTTCTTCTTAATAATGCTTTTTCAACTAATTCCATATTTTTAGTATTAAAAAAGCACCACAAATTTTTAGTCTTTTGTATTTCACTTTCATATTTAGTTTCTTTATGCTTTTAATTTTATCATATTCTTATTTTTAGGTGTGTTTTCTTTAAATAGTCATATTAGAGTTATTGATCCATTGTCATAATCTGTCATATCATTATTGTATTGTTAACTCTGAATTCTTTCATTAATTGTATCCACTGTGTCCTTTTTGATATTATTCAAGTTATCACTTGAAAAATATGTAAATAAAATATATGTAAATCTATTATGATCTTTTTGACGTTTTAAAATTTCTTGCTACATTTCTTATATTTTTAAAAATTATCCTTTATATATTTTAATTTTTCAACTTGTTTTATATGGTATATGTAGTAATAAAATATCTAGATCTCTTGACTTCAGTCTCTGCTCTTCCCTTTTTTTGCTGACTTTTACTCATGGTTTTTGCTAGTATTTGCATTTTCTTTTAAAATGCAAAGTGCATGTAGCTATATTTATTCCTTATTAATCTGTAGAAATCAGGATTGCCCAATACATAGACTGCATTCCAAGAGAAAACATTTTTTTTTCTATTACTTACAATATGATGTTACAACAGACTGTCATCATAACTAATTAAGATGTAGCATCTTTCTATATTGTATCTTCTGTTATTAATGAATGTCCCTAATTAGCCTATTCCAGTAAAATACAAATGTAACAAAAGGAAATTTAGGTTTCATAGCTTAAAGACCACTTAAAGCCTTTGCAAATACCTCATTTATTTCTTTTTTTTATTTTATTTTTTTATTTTTTTTATTTTTTATTGTTGGTTGTTCAAAACATTACATAGTTCTTGATATATCATCTTTCACACTTTGCTTCAAGTGGGTTATGAACTCCCATTTTTAGCCCATATACAGATTGCAGAATCACATCAATTACACATCCATTGATTTACATATTGCCATACTAGTGACTGTCATGTTCTGCTACCTTTCCTATCCTCTACTATCCCCCCTCCCCTCCCCTCCCCACCCCTCTTCTCTCTCTACCCCCTATACTGACCTTCATTTCTCCCCCTTGTATTATTTTTCCCTTTCCCCTCATTTCCTCTTGTATGTTCTTTTGTATAACCCTGAGGGTCTCCTTCCATTTCCATGCAATTTCCCTTTTCTCTCCCTTTCCCTCCC